>NC_057935.1:72641575-72684075 GCF_018555375.3 Anguilla rostrata | reverse complement strand
TCTTACCCTGAGAAACACAGAGATAAGCCTGTGCACACAGCTCTTACCCTGAGAAACAGAGATAAGCCTGTGCACACAGCTCTTACCCTGAGAAACAGAGATAAGCCTGTGCACACAGCTCTTACCCTGAGAAACAGAGATAAGCCTGTGCACACAACTCTTACCCTGAGAAACAGAGATAAGCCTGTGCACACAGCTCTTACCCTGAAAAACACAGAGATAAGCCTGTGCACACAGCTCTTACCCTGAGAAACAGAGATAAGCCTGTGCACACAGCTCTTACCCTGAGAAACAGAGATAAGCCTGTGCACACAGCTCTTACCCTGAGAAACAGAGATAAGCCTGTGCACACAGCTCTTACCCCTGAACACAGAGATAAGCCTGTGCACACAGCTCTTACCCTGAGAACACAGAGATAAGCCTGTGCACACAGCTCTTACCCTGAGAAAACAGAGATAAGCCTGTGCACACAGCTCTTACCCTGAGAAACAGAGATAAGCCTGTGCACACAGCCCTTACCCTGAGAAACAGAGATAAGCCTGTGCACACAGCTCTTACCCTGAGAAACAGAGATAAGCCTGTGCACACAGCTCTTACCCTGAGAAACACAGAGATAAGCCTGTGCACACAGCTCTTACCCTGAGAAACAGAGATAAGCCTGTGCACACAGCTCTTACCCTGAGAAACAGGGAGATAAGCCTGTGCACACAGCTCTTACCCTGAGAAACACAGAGATAAGCCTGTGCACACAGCTCTTACCCTGAGAAACAGAGATAAGCCTGTGCACACAGCTCTTACCCTGAGAAACAGAGAAACATAAACCTGTGCACACAGCTCTTACCCTTGATTACCCCTGACACTAATTGACAGCACCTGTAGTGCTCCACTTTTGGACTGAACTCAACCAAGCACCATGTCTCCCACTCATTATAAATGACCCATACTGCTATCCTCTTTGTGTGCATGTGTGAGTGCGTGTGTGTGTGTGTGTGTGTGTCGTTCATTTCCTTATAAAGACAGCTGCTGGTTTCGCATGACGTGTCTGATTAACACCTTTCCTGAGAATCTCAGGAAAGCTAAGCTTGATAAACAGTATCCAACAGCATGAAAACAAGAATTTAAAATGTTTTAAATGTAGTACTCCCTCCACCATTCCTACTGCTGAATCTGCACTGATATACACCTCCCATGGACAGGTAAATGTAAAAGTTTTTAGACAGGGACACACATTTTGGTGTTTTCTCTCTGTACTACTTTGGGTTTGAAGTAAAACAATGAATATGATGTTTACGTGCAGACTGTCACCTTTACTTTGATGGTATTTGCATTTGAATTACAGACCATTTTGTACATAGTTTCCCATTTTAGGGGACCAAAAGTAATTGAATGGTTGGCCACTCACCGGTTTCTTGGCTTGGATTGGTGTGTGTGTTTGTGTTCGTGTGTGTGTGTGTGTGTGTGCATGCATAAGTGTGTGTGTGTGTGTGTGTCTGCATGTATTTTTACTCATTACTGGATCATAGTGCAGTCCTCAGTAATCCGTTTGTGAACCCCCCCCCCCCAGCCCACGGGGTGCTGATACAGAGCTGTAGCACAGGAGGGAAACCAGCGGGGGGTAAACACCCCAGAGGGGGGGGTAAGCACACCAGCGGGGGGTAAACACCCCAATACCATCAGACTCCCAGCACAGGAGGGGCAGCAGTGGGGTCTCTGAACTGCAGATGAACTTCATAAGACTCAGAACACGGACTCCTGCCCCAGGACCCCGATTCTTCTTAAAATAACGGGGCGCACAGGCCAGCCATCCTCCACACGAGTCTTTATGACAGACTGCAGGACTGAGACGAATGAGCCATCTCCTCGGAGCCGCTGCCTCCCGGGGCATCATGGGAGACGCGCCAGCACCGAGCCCGAGGGGGAGTGGGCCTGCTCACATTCTTCTGATGCATCTGAGCAATGCTTTTTTCCCCCACTTAATTTAAGGCAAATTTTAGAGACTCCAGGAGCACCTGACTCGCCCCAGGAGCTTCCCTTCTTACACAGCGACTGAATTTCACCCCCGTCCCGCTGGCAGCGGGAACAGAGAGAGAGAGAGAGAGAGAGAGAGAGAGAGAGAGAGAGAGGAGAGAGAGGAGCGGGACGAGCGGGAGACGAACGGACACTTTGAAGCATCTGTGTGAACCTCGCCTGTGCCACAGCAGTGCATCACAAACAAAACGCTGACACACAAAGATGGAGAATCAAGTCCCCCCAGTCCCAATTCTGTTCCAACCACCTGGATTTGCTAATTAGCACAATTCTTCAGCCAGGAGGAAGAACTACTCAGTTTGTGGGGGAAGAAACACACCCCAGGACCTCGCGTGACACGTCACAAAATTTTCAGTCTGTTAAGATGCAGTGAGCAAACAAAACAGACTTTAACACATGACATCACGTTTAAAAATGTCAAACTGAGATGAATAATATGTAATCCATGCTGGGAGGAAGTCACTGCTACAGCCCCCTACTGAGCCCAGTACAGATCCACAGCCCCACACAGAAGCCTGCTGATTGGTCAGGAACCACGAGGAAAGCCTTATGATTGGCTGATTAGGCCCCTGTACTTTATGCGATGTAGGCTGAGTGTTCACACTCTCTCTGTCTGTACTCTTAGGCCAACATTTCCCAAACGCGGTCCCCGTGTGTGCAACCAAATTCACTCCGTTAAAGTTGTGGAACGCAGGTGTTTGAGTTCTTTCAGACTGTCTTCCTTAAACCGATCTACACAATGCAGGTTTGGCTCATTGTCATTTGCTTTGTCTTTAAATTCTTCATTTTCTATAAAATGTTTTTTCTTGTTTTAGTGGCCACGAGTCCACATTTTCCCCAATGAGGAGCCTATTGATTCACTTCAGTCTTTGATTTGACTGGTGTTTTATCCCTCTCATTGTGTAACTGTTTGAAATATAGCACAATGTGAATATGTGATTTTTTTATTCATGGCATGCACAGCTATTTCTGACATAATGCAGCTTCAGAGGGTAATCAAAACATCCAGAGCCTAATTAAGACAAATTAACAGCTTGTTAGAATTCTGGGATTGCAGATGTGGTTGGAGGAAAACCAGCATACCCAGGAGTGAGTCTGGGAAGCAGTGGTTTTGGGAGTGATGCATGATGGGATGTCTTACCGAACACCTTGAGGAAGAGGTCCTGGTGGGCGTGGCCGGCCGTGTTGCGAGCGGTGCAGGTGTAGGAGCCCCCGTCCTCCTGAGTGATGCTCTTCACCGTCAGCGAGCTTCCCCCGGCCTTCACCACGAACCGGTCCGAGGGCTCGATCCGCCTGCCCCTCCTACACACACACACACACACACGCCCACACAACACACCAAACCACAAGCACACACACAGCACCACACGCAACACACACACACACACACACACACACACACACGCCACCAAAACACACACACCACACACACGCACCACACTTCACACACACACCCACGCATGCGCACACACATACAACACATACAACACACACCACTCACCACACCAACAGCCCACACCACACACACACACACACAACACATCAAAACCAACACCGATGCACGTGCATAGCAACGCGGCAAACGACCACCAGTAGTGCTGTGCTGAGCGCATGTGTGTGAGTGTAGGTGTGCGTGTGTGTGCGTGCGTGTGTGTGTGTGAGTGTAGGTGTGCGTGTGTGTGAGTGTGTGTTAGTGTGTGTGTGTGAGTGTAAGTGTGTGCGTGTGGGTGTGTGTAAGTGTGTGTGTGTAGTGTGTGTGTGTGTGAGAGTGTGCCTGTGCGGATTGTTAGTGTGTGTGGTTGGGTGAGTAGTGAAGTGTGCATTGATGGCTCGTGAGTGACGGAGTGTACGGGGCTGATGAGGTAGGGAGGTGTGGAGGTGTGAGTGTGAGTGATGTGTGGGTGTGTGAGTGTAGGGTGTGTGAGTGAAGTGGGTGAGTGAGGTAGGTGGTGGGGGTGGGGTGGGAGGAGGTAGGGGGTGAGGGGTGTAGTAGTGAGGTAAGTGTGGTGTATGTGGGATGTATTGGTGTGTGAGTGTAAGTGTTGCATGCCTGTGAGTGTGTGTTGAGTGAGTGATGGAAGGTGTTGCATGCTTGTGAGTGCTGCGATTAGTGGTGAGTGTGGTGTGTGTTGGAGTGTAAGTGTTCGTGCTTGTGAGTGTGTGTGAGTGTGTGAGTGTAGGTGTGTGTGTGTGAGTGTGAGTGTGAGTGTAGGTGTGTGTGTGTGTGTGTGTGTGTGAGTGTAGGTGTGCGTGTGTGTGTGTGTGTGTGTGTGTGTGTGTGTGTGTGTGAGTGTAGGTGTTCATGCTTGTGAGTGAGTGTGTGTGACTGACCTTTGCCAGGAGACCTCTGGTTCAGGTGATCCGTGCGCTCTGCAGGTGAAGGTCACAGATTCCTGATAGTCAGCCGTAGCATTGAAGGACTCCTGAGGTACGGAGATTACTGGAGGGACTGAGAGAGAGAGAGAGAGAGAGAGAGAGAGAGAGAGAGGGAGAGAGAGGAGAGGAGAGAGAAGAGAGAGAGAGAGAGAGAGAGGAGAGGGAGAGAGGAGAGGAGAGAGAGAGAGAGAGAGAGAGAGCGAGAGGGAGAGAGGGAGAGGTGGGGGGAAGAGAGAGAGAGGAAGAGAGAGGTAAATGAGGGATGTATATGTACAGGGGAGGGTACAACATAGGTGTTGCTCATCCACTAATTGAGCGGATGTCGTTCTGGAAGGCAGAATACGATGGGCAGGCCCGGTTGTCTGCACTGACAGTCTGTACGGCTGCAGGATTAGCTCAGAGACTTTGGGTTTTTCTCCAGGCACGTCTGTCAGGACCTCCAGCGAACAAGACAGCTCAACTTTCAGATGTATCCCAGCAACAGTCTCCAAGGCGATGTCAGTCTGAATGGCTCGAAGGAAAGATGAAAGCAACGGGTGTGGGGGGGGGTGTGGGGGGGTTCAGGGTCACGATGTCCAGGTACTCTTTTCAAGTGACACAACAAGCGATCCTTGGTGGTTTGGTGGTTTGGTGGTTTGGTGGTTTGGTGGTTTGGTGGTTTGATGGTTTGGCGGTTTGGTGGTTTGATGGTTTGATGGTTTGATGGTTTGGTGGTTTGGCGGTTTGGTGATTTGGTTCACTGCCAATCTGATGTCTGAACATTATGCATGTTCCACATCTACACATGGTGTAAGTTACGCACTGCAGTCCTCATAAGATCCCATCAGTGCACAGAGACTGAAACTGATCTCATATTGCTGTGCGTTGAGTGCAAAGCCAGTGTCTATAAAACAATAAAAATTTATAATCAAAATTAAAGGGTGGGGGGGGATGGGGACCATGCCAATTTCAGAGAAAGCAGCAGATCAATATAGATTTATGACTGCTAAATATTTCTGCTCGTATACTTGTTTTAATTGCTGGTCGAACCTTGATTGATTGATCAGCTTTTAAATATTTAAGCTTGATCGCTTAAAAAATGTCTTAAGACTTAATTCTCTTGCTTCTCCTAGTTCTTCAGCTCTTGTCTATGAGATGTTAGGTACATGACCTTATGTGTTTTTGCGCATATCATACGAGATGTTATCTGTTTTTAAGCACTTAATATGTGATCTTGTATTTTTATGCCGTTTATACGTGATGTTATGTGTTTTTATGCATTTAGTTTTTCATTTTCTGTTGAGCAGCAACTTGTAACCCTGGTTTTGAAAGGTGTCATATAAATAAAGAGTTATTTGTTACTATAATGCTCATTTGGTAAGAAACGACTGAAGACAGATTGCAGCATGGCTTTGATAGCAATAGGCAATCATCTGGCTCTATGTGCATCTCAGTGAGTATATTAGTGTTAACTGTGCGTGTGTGCGTGTGTTTATATGTTTGTGTGTGTGTGTGTGCATGCTTGTGTGTGAGTCTGAGTGCTTTTGTGTGTGAAAGTGTGTATGTGTGTGCTTGTGTGCGTGTGTGTGTGTGTATGTCCGTTTGTGTGCGAGAGTGTGTGACTGCGTTTGTGAGTGTGTGTGCGTGTGCGCTTGTGTGTGTCTGAGTATGTGTGTGTGCGCGTGTGCGTTTGAGTGCGTTTGTGTGTGTGCAAGTGTGTGTGAGTGCGTTTGTGAGTGTGTGTGCGTTTGTGTGTGTGCAGGTGCGTTTGTGTGCGAGTGTGTGAGTGCCTTTGTGTGTATGTGTGTATGTGCGTTTGTGTGTGTGTGTGTATGTGTGTATGTGCGTTTGTGTGTGTGTGTGTGTCTGAGTATGTGTGTGTGTGTGCAGGTGCATTTGTGTGTGTGTGTGAGTGCCTTTGTGTGTGTATGTGTGTGTGTGTGTGTGTGTGTGTGTGAGTGCTTTTGTGTGTGTATGTGTGGTGTGTGCGTGTGTGTGTGTGTGTGTGTGTATGTGTGTGTGTGGTGTGTGTGTGTGTATGGTTTGTGTGTGTGTGTATGTGCGTGTGCGTGTGTGTGTGTGCGTGCGCGTGCGTATGTGTGTGTGTGTGTGTGTGTGTGTATGTGTGTGTGTGTGTGTGTGTGTGTGTGTGTGTGTGTGTATGTGCGTGTGTGTGTGTGTGTGTATGTGCGTTTGTGTGTGTGTGTGTGTGTGTATGTGTGTGTGTGAGTGTGTGTGTGTTGCTCACCGTTGACGATGACGCTGATGTCTCTGAAGTCGATCTCCCCACGAGCTTCCACCCGAGCCTCACAGCGGTACACCCCCTCGTCCTCCTTACCCACCCGCAGAATCCGCAGCTTATTACTGGGCAGAATCTGGAACCTATCTGCAGAGAGAGAGGGAGAGAGAGAGAGAGAGAGAGAGAGAGAGAGGAGGGGAGTGAGAGAGAGGCAGAAAGAGTGGGAGAGAGGCGAGCGAGAAGGACAGGGAGAGAAAGAGAGGGGGAGGGAGTGAGAGAGAAAGGCAGAAAGAGAAAGAGATCGGGACCGAGAGAGTGGGGGAAGGAGAAGAAAGATTTGAATAAAATACTTGCACAACTGGAGAATAACAGAAGCAGATCAGGTATTCAATTAGACCTGTGTGGTCTGCTGATCACATATTTAATTAAATCATGAAAATCAATCAAATCCATCAATCAAACCACCCCCCCCCCCCCCGCCAAAAGAATGCGGTTTGTTTCTGTTAAATATGAGCTCTTTATCAATCCCTCTTCCACTGAATCATGAATGTCATCTCCTGATCTCTGTAACAGTGACGACCCCGATCTGTGTCAAACACTGGCCATGCTGATCGCTAAGACTGCTGGGAAATATCTCTGATGCTAAGGACATGGAGCACACTGATCGCTAAGACTGCTGGGAAATATCAGTCTAACACTAAGGAGCTCACTTTCTCCTTTGTCTCTGCTACTCTGTCACATAAACAGCTCTCCCACCCCCCACCCCCCCAGTGAGTCCAGCACCAGGACTATTCACTCTGTCACATAAACAGCTATCCCCACCCCCCCCCCCCCAGCACCAGGGCTATTCGTTCAGAAAGCCGCTCGGTTCCAGGCCAGGCTTCCCATTGGAAACATCAGATTTAATTAAACTGGATCCCGTCCAGATTTACAGCTCCAAAGGATACATTTCTCTGATTCACAGGGAAGAGATAAGGATTATTTTTTAATAAGGTAAAGGAAAGAATCCAAGTACAGTACCAACCAAATGATCACTTAGCTTCACCAGACAAAATTACACATTCATAGTCATTTAGAATAAAGAATGAATCAATGATTCTGATTTCCCTAATAACTCAACTTTTCAGAATTCTTCCAAAAGGATTTTGGTGATGAATACTATTTACAGCTAGTGCACCACAGCAAGAGAGTTGCTGAAGGGAGCAATACAAATGTGATTGATTGATTGCTTGTTCGACTAAAATATTGATTGATAAAGTTCAGTCAATCCAGACGTAAAGCCCTCAGGTGTGATCTCATTCTGAATTGATTAGTTGACAGATTGATATGTTAATTACCTCAGTGAGAACTCAGGATTGATTTCTGTTGTGACCAGTTGGCTAACAAACTCATAGTCTAAATACCATAGAGCTCTGGATTGATTTCTGTTGTGACCGGTTAGCTAACAAACTCATAGTCTAAATACCATAGAGCTCTGGATTGATTTCTGTTGTGACCGGCTAGCTAACAGACTCATAGGTTACGTACCATAGAACTCTGGATTGATTTCTGTTGTGACCGGTTAGTTAACAAACTCATAGTCTAAATACCATAGAGCCCTGGATTGATTTCTGTTGTGACCGGCTAGTTAACAAACTCATAGTCTAAATACCATAGAGCTCTGTATTGATTTCTGTTGTGACCGGCTAGCTAACAGACTCATAGGTTACGTACCATAGAACTCTGGATTGATTTCTGTTGCGACTGGTTAGCTAACAGACAGGTTACGTACCAGACAGCTCAGGTGTGATTTCCTGGTCCTTGTGGAACCAGGAGACGATGGGCACAGGTGAGCTGATGACATCACACACCACCTGGGCCTCCTCCCCCTGCCGGAACTCCTGAGGTGAGGGCACGTCCCGAAACGTCAGTTTCTCTGTAGGAAAAGCGAGTGTCACTGTGAAGAACACACAACAACACATGCATAACACACACACACACACACACACATGCACTAACACACACACAAGCACACACATGCACTAACACACACACACACACACACACACACACACACACACACACACACCCACACACACTAACACACACACACAGCACAACACACACACACACACACACACACACCACACACACACACAACACACACACACACACACACACACACACACACACACCTCACACACACAACACACACACACACACACACACCACCACACACACACCACACACACACCTCACACACGCACTAACACACACACACACACCAGCACTAACACACACACACACACACACACGCACTAACACACACACAGACATACGCAAACGGGCACACACGCACTAACACACACACACACACACACACACACACACACAAGCACACACACGCACTAACACACACACACACACACAAGCACACACATGCACTAACACACACACACACAAGCACACACACACAAACATGCAGGCATGCACGCACACACAAACATGCACACACACATGCACTAACACACAAACACGCAGGCATGCACACACACACACACACACACATACACACACACAGAAGTAAGCTATAGGAATTTTAAATGTGGTTTTAAAAGTCAGTCTTTCTGTCTCACTGTCTCTGCACTGCTTCTGACTCTTTTCCACCCTAATTGCAGTGGGGCGGATGCATGGTTATGTTATTATCTTTGGAACAAGAATTCTCATCCGTAATTCACTCCTCCCAACTGCTGCCTCTCGAAGTATTCACACAGAACACGACAGAGCTGCTCCCCTGTGACAGAGGCATTCCACAGCAGAAATGTGGGTAGAGACGGAGCTTTAGGTGCAGAAAAGGCACACGGACTGGCGGTGTTTCCTTCTCAAAACGCAACTGCTGTGGAAAAACCATGCTTTTGATTAAGTATTAAAATATTACGTGTGTATTTGGCATGCATATATTTATGTATGCATTTTCATGTGTATGTGCATAACATACAGTATTTGAAAGAGAGAGAGAGAAAGAGACAGAATTTTGACTTTCAAAGGTCTCCTTTATTGCACAGAACAAAGAAAAGCAAATGTTTGAGTGTGCACATATTACAATCAATACAAAAACATCCACTCACACACCCAAGCATGGTGTTTGGTGATTGTGGTGTGTGGTGTGTGGTGGTGGTGTGTGTGATGTGTGTGGTGTGCAGTGTGTGATGGTGGTGGTAGTGTGTGGTGTGTGGTGGTGGTGTGTGGTAGTGGTGTGTGTGATGTGTGTGGTAGTGCAGTATGGTAGCGGTGGCAGTGTGTGGTGTGCGGTGGTGGTGTGTGTGATGTGTGTGGTGTGTGGTAGTGCAGTATGGTAGCGGTGGTAGTGTGTGGTGTGCGGTGGTGGTGTGTGGTAGTGGTGTGTGTGATGTGTGTGGTAGTGCACTATGGTAGCGGTGGCAGTGTGTGGTGTGCGGTGGTGGTGTGTGGTAGTGGTGTGTGTGATGTGTGTGGTGTGTGGTGGTGTATGGTAGAGTAGTATGGTAGCGATGGCAGTGTGTGGTGTGCGTTGGTGTGTGGTAGTGGTGTGTGTGGTGGTGTATGGTAGAGTAGTATGGTAGCAGTGGCAGTGTGTGGTGTGTGGTAGTGGTGTGTGTGAGACGTGTGTGGTGGTGTATGGTAGTGGTGTGTGCGATGTGTGTGGTGTGTGGTAGTGTAGTATGGTAGCGGTGGCAGTGTGTGGTGTGCGGTGGTGGTGTGTGGTAGTGGTGTCTGTGATGTGTGTGGTGTGTGGTGGTGTATGGTAGCGGTGACAGTGTGTGGTGTGCGGTGGTGTATGGGAGTGGTGTGTGGTAGTGGTGTGTGTGGTAGTTGTGGTGTGTGGTGGTGGTGGTGGTATTTGTATGGTGGTGTGTGGTAGTGTGGTAGTTGTAGTGTGCGGTAGTTGTGGTGTGTGGTGGTGGTGGTGGTATTTGTATGGTGGTGGTGTGTGGTAGTTGTGGTGTGTGGTGGTGTGTGTGGTAGTTGTGGTGTATGGTGGTGTGTGTGGTAGTTGTGGTGTGTGGTGGTGGTGTGTGTGGTGGTGTATGGTAGAGTAGTATGGTAGTGGTGGCAGTGTGTGGTGTGCGGTGGTGGTGTGTGGTAGTTGTGGTGTGCGGTACTCACGGTAAATCTCCAGCACCACGGTGGCCTCCTGGCTCTGGCCGCTGGCGTCGGTTGCTTGGCAGCGGTAGATCCCGGCATCTTCGACGTTGACGTTGTAGAGGGTGAGGCGGGATCGGACCCCCTCCCTGTGCAGCAGCACCCGCTGAGACGGGACGATACGCTCCCCCTGGGGGCTGTACCAGTCCACACTGACCGGCTCTCCAATCGCTGCACACACAAACACACAGGAAGTGTCACAACTGGGAGACCCACACAGGAAGTGCCACATAGGAAACACACAGGAAGTGTCACAACTGGGAGACCCGCACAGGAAGTGCCACATAGGAAACACACAGGAAGTGTCACAACTGGGAGACCCGTACAGGAAGTGCCACATAGGAAACACACAGGAAGTGCCACATAGGAAACACACAGGAAGTGCCACATAGTAAACACACAGGAAGTGTCACAACTGGGAGACTGGGGAGAGGGGCTGTCTATAAATTAATGGTAGACAACCAATGTGCATGTATAGTCCCATGAAAAGAAGCACACACACACCCATGCCCCCACACACACACACACATACACACACACACACACATACACACACACAAACACACACACACACACATACACGCGCACACACACACACGCACGCGCACACACACACACACACACACACGCACACGCACACACAGTACACTATGCAGTTTTCCAGCTTCTGCTGTAATATTTCGTTCAGCTGCTAATCCTATCTTTCACAGAAGCCTTGAATTCTAACAGGGTTTTAAAGAAATGAAATGAGTCCAGTGTAAATCAGTGTACAGCAGAGGGAAACGCAGGCTTGTGGGAAAGGGCCGTCCACCCAGGCGAGAGTGTGCTCTGCTCTCACAGCCCTGCACTGCTTTATTACTGCAGTCACAGCTGGGGCCTTGATTACCATTATTAAAGAGCGGAATATGTTTTTTTATTGCGCGCATGAATCACAGAGAGGACGGGAACTGAAATGAGGTCCTGTTTGCACACCGTTCCCTTCAGGGGGTCCCACAGAGCGTGCACCGGACTCTAAATCCGATTGGAGGAGAGGCCTCTTTTCTCCCCGACGACAACCGACAGGCTTCTTCCCGGGGCGTTCTGGTGTTTACTGCTTAAGTGGGGTTTGTGTTTCAGACGCCGCTCCCGGGTCTGTGTGATCAGTGCCTCTGGATTCCGCTGCTCGCTCGGCGAACAGAGCAGATTTCCATCTCAGCTCCGCTCAGGGCTGGCACAGCGAGCGGCTGTCTCAGCTTCGCTCAGGGCTGGCACACAGCGAGCGGCTCTCTCAGCTTCGCTCGGGGCTGGCACACAGCGAGCGGCTCTCTCAGCTTCGCTCAGGGCTGGCACAGCGAGCGGCTCTCTCAGCTTCGCTCGGGGCTGGCACACAGCGAGCGGCTCTCTCAGCTTCGCTCAGGGCTGGCACACAGCGAGCGGCTCTCTCAGCTTCGCTCAGGGCTGGCACAGCGAGCGGCTCTCTCAGCTTCGCTCAGGGCTGGCACAGCGAGCGGCTGTCTCAGCTTCGCTCAGGGCTGGCACAGCGAGCGGCTCTCTCAGCTTTGCTCAGGGCTGGCACAGCGAGCGGCTCTCTCAGCTTCGCTCAGGGCTGGCACACAGCGAGCGGCTCTCTCAGCTTCGCTCAGGGCTGGCACAGCGAGCGGCTGTCTCAGCTTCGCTCAGGGCTGGCACACAGCGAGCGGCTCTCTCAGCTTCGCTCAGGGCTGGCACACAGCGAGCGGCTCTCTCAGCTTCGCTCAGGGCTGGCACACAGCGAGCGGCTGTCTCAGCTTCGCTCAGGGCTGGCACACAGCGAGCGGCTCTCTCAGCTTCGCTCGGGGCTGGCACACAGCGAGCGGCTGTCTCAGCTTCGCTCAGGGCTGGCACAGCGAGCGGCTCTCTCAGCTTCGCTCAGGGCTGGCACAGCGAGCGGCTGTCTCAGCTTCGCTCAGGGCTGGCACACAGCGAGCGGCTCTCTCAGCTTCGCTCAGGGCTGGCACAGCGAGCGGCTGTCTCAGCTTCGCTCAGGGCTGGCACACAGCGAGCGGCTCTCTCAGCTTCGCTCAGGGCTGGCACACAGCGAGCGGCCGGTCTCAGCTTCGCTCAGGGCTGGCACACAGCGAGCGGCTCTCTCAGCTTCGCTCAGGGCTGGCACACAGCGAGCGGCTCTCTCAGCTTCGCTCAGGGCTGGCACACAGCGAGCGGCTCTCTCAGCTTCGCTCAGGGCTGGCACACAGCGAGCGGCTCTCTCAGCTTCGCTCAGGGCTGGCACACAGCGAGCGGCTCTCTCAGCTTCGCTCAGGGCTGGCACACAGCGAGCGGCTCTCTCAGCTTCGCTCAGGGCTGGCACACAGCGAGCGGCTGTCTCAGCTTCGCTCAGGGCTGGCACACAGCGAGCGGCTCTCTCAGCTTCGCTCAGGGCTGGCACACAGCGAGCGGCTGTCTCAGCTTCGCTCAGGGCTGGCACACAGCGAGCGGCTCTCTCAGCTTCGCTCAGGGCTGGCACACAGCGAGCGGCTCTCTCAGCTTCGCTCAGGGCTGGCACAGCGAGCGGCTCGGGGCTGGCACACAGCGAGCGGCTCTCTCAGCTTCTCTCGGGGCTGGCACACAGCGAGCGGCTCGGGGCTGGCACACAGCGAGCGGCTCGGGGCTGGCACACAGCGAGCGGCTCGGGGCTGGCACACAGCGAGCGGCTCGGGGCTGGCACACAGCGAGCGGCTCGGGGCTGGCACACAGCGAGCGGCTCGGGGCTGGCACACAGCGAGCGGCTCGGGGCTGGCACACAGCGAGCGGCTCGGGGCTGGCACACAGCGAGCGGCTCGGGGCTGGCACACAGCGAGCGGCTCGGGGCTGGCACACAGGGCTGGCACACAGCGAGCGCCGCACGTGCGGCCCGTATTGTAGTAATTAAGTTCTCACTCCGTGACAAGCCACACCTTTTGGAGACAGGGCAAGAAAGCCCAGAGAACATCGGAGTGGCGTAGCGCACAGATAACTGCCCGCATAATTACAGAGTCAGTGGCGCAGAAAATGAGTCCCTGATTAGCATATTAATCCTTAAGAGCTGAGCACATTAACGCTGGATCTCCATAATTCTCAGAGATTTATGTCAGGCCTGGGTTTCCGCGGTGATGCTCTGTCAGTCTGGGATCTCCAGGGTCTGTCTGCGGCCCTGCAGGGGGCTAACCTTCATGTGTGAAACACAGAGTCTGTTTGTATCCCACAATGCATTTCAGTACAGCCAGGAGCCAGAGCCCACCCCACCCCACCCCCACCCCCGACCCCCCCTTGGAGTTTGTCGTTACCTGTGCAGGTGAAGAACTTTGACTCCCCGACGCTCAGCTCCACCTTGCTGAGGGAGATGGACACCTGTAACACAGCTGAGACACACAGGGGTGTTAGGACAGGCAGCCAATACTCCGCTCATTTCTATTCATTATTCATTTATTCATTACAAACAGCCAGATGGTCAGGTCTGAAGGAACATCAAATATAAGTTAAGCAGAGGCAGGGGAACAAACATGCCTGAATATTCATCTCTCTTTCACTCTTTCACTCTCTCTCTCTCACTCTCTACTCTCTCTCTCTCATTTCCACACAACTATCCCTGCATCACAGTCACAAATGCTAATTAACACTAATCATACTGCTTCTATTTCATTACACGTGCACACACACGCACGCACGTACTCACGCACACACACTCACACACACACACTCACACGCATACACACACACACACGCACACGCACGCACACGCACACGCACACACGCACACGCACACGCACAGACACACACATATGCACAGACACACACACGCACGCGCACACACACGCACAGACACACACATATGCACACACACATACATGTACATACATACACACACACGCACATGCATAGACACACACATATATGCACACATATGCACACACACATACATGTACATACACACACACAAGCACACACATATGCACATACACACACACACACAGTCTCTCTCACACATACACAAATACCTGTGTTGAGTGGATGCATGACAAACCTCCATGAACAACAATACAATGCATTACAATACAACACAATACAATGCAAACATCTGGGGTTTATAATCATTATCTGCCAACACTGGTCTGCGACTATCAGATCTGCAGTTAAGCAAGCTTGGATTCCTGTTTTAATCTTTCCAGTGCATCTACTGTGTAAAAGGAACAATGCCATCCAGAGTTAATTACCAGCCAGCATTCCAGACCGCCCTCTTTATCTCCAGCAGATATGTAGCGTAATTAAAGTGATAAGAATCAAAGTTGTTTCAGAGCCTCAAAGTGAAGAATTTCTCCAGCTCCAAAAATCCCAACTTATCAAATCCTTTCAGAATAAAAAGATTACATTTCCAATCCTTTGCTGAGGTCTATCAACAAAGTATATAAACTACAAAATCGCAATAAAATCCCGGCTACCTCTTCCAGGAAATAAAAACAGAAGAAAAAAGCAAAAGGAAAAGCTATTGCAGAGACGGAGGGGAGGTAGTAACGCACACTATCTCTCTGGAAAAAGCCCGTTAGCACCATGTTCAGATGCTGTTCTCGTCTGTTTTATTTGAAACCTTGTAGATGCCGTCTTTAGCGAGTCAATCGTCTAACAAGTGAGTTCTGTTCCACAGACACCAGGAGCATTCTAACTGTGTCACACAGGTATGTGTGCGTCTGCATGACTCTGTGTGTGGGCGTCCGCATGACTCTGTGTGTGTGCGTGTGTGTTTGTGTGTGTGTGTGTGCACCTGCACACACAAACACGCACACGCACACACACACACACACGCATGCATGCAAACGCACGCACAGGCCCGCACACCCACACATGCTCACACACACTCATGCACACAACACATACTCACACACACTCATGCACAGACACTCATATGCACAGATACATATTCACAGTCCTTCACAAATGAATAACGATCCATATTATCCCCATAATTCCCTCATAATCTGGCTGCTCCACACAACAAAAGACGTGATTGGTCTACAGGGCTGAAGACCAAACCCTCCAGCCAGTGTAACTAATCGCCCTCTCGCTGCTATTCCAGGTGACATCATACTCTGGAGCAGACACTCACACGGAGGAGCTCACGCTGGCCCGGTTTCTGCAGAAGCATAAACAGTGTTCGACGAGGACTGGGCTCACTCAGGTCATTAGAGAGGGGAAAGCAATGCAGGTTTGAAGTCTGAATAAAACGGCCTGCCTGCGGTGATCGGCACTCTGTGCACGCTCGTCCCCGGGTATAAAAGCCTGCCTGTTTGTACAGCACACTGAGCATCCAGCTGAACACAAGCAGCGAGTGGTAAAGGGGAGGTGCTTGCTTCACCTCAGTTTGGGAGCATCCTGGAGACTCAGCAGCTCGAACCCTTTGCCAGTGAGAAGGCAGGGCAGGGACACTAATGACCAGCAGCCCACCATGCACGCCCTGCAGCAGCCCTGTCAGCATGTCTAACACACACACACACACCCTGCAGCAGCCCTGTCAGCATGTCTAACACACACACGCCCTGCAGCAGCCCTGTCAGCATGTCTAACACACACACACACCCTGCAGCAGCCCTGTCAGCATGTCTAACACACACACACACACCCTGCAGCAGCCCTGTCAGCATGTCTAACACACACACACACCCTGCAGCAGCCCTGTCAGCATGTCTAACACATACAACACACACACACACACACGCCCTGCAGCAGCCCTGTCAGCATGTCTAACACACACACACCCTGCAGCAGCCCTGTCAGTAAGTCTAACACACACACACACACCCTGCAGTAGCCCTGTCAGCATGTCTAACACACACACACGCCCTGCAGCAGCCCTGTCAGCATGTCTAACACACACACACACACCCTGCAGCAGCCCTGTCAGCATGTCTAACACACACACGCCCTGCAGCAGCCCTGTCAGCATGTCTAACACACACACACACCCTGCAGCAGCCCTGTCAGCATGTCTAACACACACACACACACACCCTGCAGCAGCCCTGTCAGCATGTCTAACACACACACACACCCTGCAGCAGCCCTGTCAGCATGTCTAACACATACACACACACACACACACACACGCCCTGCAGCAGCCCTGTCAGCATGTCTAACACACACACACACCCTGCAGCAGCCCTGTCAGCATGTCTAACACACACACACACACCCTGCAGCAGCCCTGTCAGCATGTCTAACACACACACACGCCCTGCAGTAGCCCTGTCAGCATGTCTAACACACACACACACCCTGCAGCAGCCCTGTCAGCATGTCTAACACACACACACACACACACACACACACACACACACACACACACACACACCCTGCAGCAGCTCTGTCAGCATGTCTAACACACACACACGCCCTGCAGTAGCCCTGTCAGTAAGTCTAACACACACACACACACACACGCCCTGCCAGTAGCCCTGTCAGTAAGTCTAACACACACACACACACACTGCAGTAGCCCTGTCAGTAAGTCTAACACACACACACACCCTGCAGCAGCCCTGTCAGCATGTCTAACACACACACCCTGCAGCAGCCCTGTCAGCATGTCTAACACACACACACACACCCTGCAGTAGCTCTATCAGTAAGTCTAACACACCCTGCAGTAGCCCTGTCAGCATGTCTAACACACACACACACCCTGCAGTAGCCCTGTCAGTAAGTCTAACACACACACACACACCCTGCAGTAGCCCTGTCAGCATGTCTAACACACACACACACACACACCCTGCAGTAGCTCTGTCAGTAAGTCTAACACACACACACACACACACACACACCGTGCAGTAGCCCTGTCAGCATGTCTAACACACACACGCCCTGCAGTAGCCCTGTCAGCATGTCTAACACACACACACACACCCTGCAGTAGTCCTGTCAGTAAGTCTAACACACACACACACCCTGCACCAGCCCTGTCAGCATGTCTAACACACACACACACCCTGCAGTAGCCCTGTCAGCATGTCTAACACACACACACACACGCCCTTGCAGTAGCTCTGTCAGTAAGTCTAACACACACACACACACCCTGCAGAAGCTCTGTCAGCATGTCTAACACACACACACACACACACGCCCTGCAGTAGCCCTGTCAGTAAGTCTAACACACACACACACACACCCTGTAGTAGCCCTGTCAGTAAGTCTAACACACACACGCCCTGCAGCAGCCCTGTCAGCAAGTCTAACACACACACACACCCTGCAGCAGCCCTGGTGTGCATATAATTCTGTGTAGCATGTCTATGCAGTGTGTGTTTCTGTGTGTATGTGTGTGCACGTGGGCGTGTGTACAGTGTGTTTACCGTGTGAGTTTGTGTGTGCATGTCTGGGTGTGTGTGTGTGTGTGTGTGTGTGTGCATGTCTGAGTGTGTGTGCATGTCTGGGTGTGTGTGTGTGTGTGTGTGTGTGCATGTCTGGGTGTGTGTGTGTGTGTGTGCGCATGTCTGGGTGTGTGTGTTTGAGGTAAGTGGAGGCACGCAGCAGCAGGCTCATCCAGGGGTGTTTGGTCTTCTCTCTCACACACAGAAGGGCAGGGGGCGATTATGTTGTCAACTGACTGGAACTAACGCTAGATCTCTCTCACACACACACTGTAGAGCCGTCAATCAAATCCTCAGGGACACGCCCTCCCCTCTCTGCCTGCCTGCACAAGCCTCACTCAAACCTTCCATTACTGCCACTCGCATGCCAGCGTAAACATCACCCTGCCACTCACAACCACTAGCTCCGCCCCTTTCACTCAACAGCCCATCCAATCACAGTCTGAAGCTCAGCTCATTTAATGATATCGCCCTGGTCAATAAAAACCTCAAACTCTGTTTGTGGAGCCATTATCCCTCCCAACCCCCCATGACAATTTCGCACATTTTAAATTAAAATGGGCGAAAATCAGCACACCTTAAGAGAGTGTCTCCTCTCCTGTGCCAGTCTCTCAGCAGGACATGAGCGCTCAGAGTAATCTCCCTTTCACACGGCTAATTACAGCTATCTGAGGAGCCCAATCGACACGGACGCAGACTTCAACAAGCGCTGATACCCAGTGTTTCTCCATCTGTACCTGCGCGTGTGTGTGTGTGTGTGTGTGTGTGTGTGTGTGCATGTGTGCGTGTGTGCGTGCATGTGTGGGCCTTCCTCAGAATGTTGCACGTAAGGGGGGGGTCAGTGAAGAAGGCAGTGACTGGCCAATCAGAGGTTGGCACTCAGCCTGCTCAAGAAGCATTAAACAGCAAAACACAACAGTCCTCCATTCTGTCCCAGGAATGCAGCTCAGTGTGAAATACGCACACCGTACGCTGTACACCGAGTCTGAAATACGCACACCGTACGCTGTAAACTGCGTCTGAAATACGCACACCGTACGCTGTAAACTGCGTCTGAAATACGCACACCGTACGCTGTAAACTGCGTCTGAAATACGCACACCGTACGCTGTAAACTGCGTCTGAAATACGCACACCGTACGCTGTAAACTGCGTCTGAAATACGCACACCGTACGCTGTATGTCTGAAATACGCACACCGTACGCTGTAAACTGCGTCTGAAATACGCACACCGTACGCTGTACACTGCGTCTGAAATACGCACACCGTACGCTGTAAACTGCGTCTGAAATACGCACACCGTACGCTGTAAACTGCGTCTGAAATACGCACACCGTACGCTGTAAACTGCGTCTGAAATACGCACACCGTACGCTGTACACTGCGTCTGAAATACGCACACCGTACGTACTGCGTCTGAATACGCACACCGACTGTGTCTGAAATACGCGCACCGTACGCTGTAAACTGCGTCTGAATACGCCACCGTACGCTGTAACTGCGTCTGAAATACGCACACCGTACGCTGTAAACTGCGTCTGAAATACGCGCACCGTACGCTGTAAACTGCGTCTGAAATACGCACACCGTACGCTGTAAACTGCGTCTGAAATACGCGCACCGTACGCTGTAAACTGCGTCTGAAGTACGCTCACCGTACGCTGTAAACTGCGTCTGAAGAGACCACCGTACGCTGTAAACTGCGTCTGAAATACGCACAACCGTACGCTGTAAACTGCGTCTGAAATACGCACACCGTACGCTGTAAACTGCGTCTGAAATACGCACACGTACGCTGTAACTGCGTCTGAAATACGCACACCGTACGCTGTACACTGCGTCTGAAATACGCTCACTGTACGCTGTAAACTGCGTCTGAAATACGCACAGCTTACGCTGTACACTGCGTCTGAAATACGCACACCGTACGCTGTAAACTGCGTCTGAAATACGCACACCGTACGCTGTAAACTGCGTCTGAAATACGCACACCGTACGCTGTAAACTGCGCACCCCTGAACAGGGGCACAGAGAAGAGCGGCGGCTTTAGGGAAAAGTGTCGTAAATAATCCCCCGCCCTGCAGGCATTGCATCCAGTCATAGATCTGCTTCACACAAATTCGGTTTTCGCTCTGCAATGTAAATCCCCAAAGGGATCATCTGCTCCGTCTCCACGGCAACAAACAACTCACAGTAACAACGCTAAAGTTTGACACAGAACGGATTTTTTTTTTCCAGGAACGCCTTAGACGGAATATTTGGTTTTGATATTTAAAGAAAAGCGCTTTCGTTCGACGCAGAAGATTTTGTCCTGCCTGTCACACATAAGGTTGTGTGGTGGCGAGGTGTGCATGCATAACTGTGTGTGTGTGTGTGTATGTCTGTGTGTGCTTGCGTGTGTGTGTCTGCATGCGTGTGTATGTCTGTGTGTGCTTGTGCTTGTGTGTGTGTGTGTGTGTATGTGCCTCATGCGTGTGTATGTGTGCATGCGTGTGTGTGTGTGTGTGCGTGTGTTTATGTGGCTGTGTTTGACTTCATTACGCAGACCTGGTTGTGAGGATTCTTTCATTTTCACTTTAAGCAGTAAGACGAGATCAGGCCGTGTGGACGTGGGTTCGGAGCCTTAATGAGAGGAGATCAGGCCGTGTGGACGTGGGTCTGGAGCCTTAATGAGAGGAGATCTGGCCGTGTGGACGTGGGTCTGGAGCCTTAATGAGAGGAGATCAGGCCGTGTGGACGTGGGTCTGGAGCCTTAATGAGAGGAGATCAGGCCGTGTGGACGTGGGTCTGGAGCCTTAATGAGAGGAGATCTGGCCGTGTGGACGTGGGTTCGGAGCCTTAATGAGAGGAGATCAGGCCGTGTGGACGTGGGTCTGGAGCCTTAATGAGAGGAGATCAGGCCGTGTGGACGTGGGTTCGGAGCCTTAATGAGAGGAGATCTGGCCGTGTGGACGTGGGTTCGGAGCCTTAATGAGAGGAGATCTGGCCGTGTGGACGTGGGTCCGGAGCCTTAATGAGAGGAGATCTGGCCGTGTGGACGTGGGTTCGGAGCCTTAATGAGAGGAGATCAGGCCGTGTGGACGTGGGTTCGGAGCCTTAATGAGAGGAGATCAGGCCGTGTGGACGTGGGTCTGGAGCCTTAATGAGAGGAGATCAGGCCGTGTGGACGTGGGTCTGGAGCCTTAATGAGAGGAGATCAGGCCGTGTGGACGTGGGTCTGGAGCCTTAATGAGAGGAGATCAGGCCGTGTGGACGTGGGTTCGGAGCCTTAATGAGAGGAGATCTGGCCGTGTGGACGTGGGTCTGGAGCCTTAATGAGAGGAGATCAGGCCGTGTGGACGTGGGTCTGGAGCTTTAATGAGACGAGCGGGCGGGGCCTCTCTCTCCCTCGCCTGAATCATCGAACAGAGACATTACAGCTGAACGCCTGCAAATGAGCCCGCGCCGCCAAATCACCCGGTTTAGCGGGGACTCATCTCCTTCCCTCAGAGCAAACGCGCCGCTAACTGTGAGCGCTTCCCCGCGATAATGCCCCTCTCAGTCTGAGCTCATTCTGCGCGTAATGCACCCTTTCACCAATTTTCCCCTTTGTTGGCTTTGGGCATTAGGCCTTCAGACCGAGGGGGTCCGTGCATAGAGCCGTCCCTCCCGGCTCGGAATGGCAGCTGTGGGGGGGGGGGAAGGGGGGGGGTTAATGAAGGCATCGGTATCCACCGACTGTGGCTGATATGGTTTCAGGGTTACACAGGCGCCCGTCGCTACGCGCTCACAATGAGAATCGCTGCTGCTCATGAGCTGAGAACATTACCACCTTCTGACCACTCCACTCCTTACTGCCTTACTGACCCAGCTGGGGACGAGCCTGCATGGGGTCCGTACCAGCAGCCAAGGGCAAAGAAGGTAAAAACAGGGTCAGGTGGCAGGAGGATGTTTCACATGACCCCAGTGGAGCTCTATAATAAACCCCCAGCTCTGGTCTTTATAATAAACCCCCAGCTCTGGAGCTCTATAATAAACCCCCAGCTCTGGTCTTTATAATAAACCCCCAGCTCTGGAGCTCTATAATAAACCCCCAGCTCTGGAGCTCTATAATAAACCCCCAGCTCTGGAGGTCTATAATAAACCCCCAGCTCTGGAGCTCTATAATAAACCCCCAGCTCTGGAGCTCTATAATAAACCCCCAGCTCTGGAGCTCTATAATAAACCCCCAGCTCTGGAGCTCTATAATAAACCCCCAGCTCTGGAGCTCTATAATAAACCCCCAGCTCTGGTCCATATAATAAATCCCCAGCTCTGGAGCTCTATAATAAACCCCCAGCTCTGGAGCTCTATAATAAACCCCCAGCTCTGGTCCATATAATAAATCCCCAGCTCTGGAGCTCTATAATAAACCCCAGCTCTGGAGCTCTACAATAAACCCCAGCTCTGGTCCATATAATAAACCCCAGCTCTGGAGCTCTATAATAAACCCCCAGCTCTGGAGCTCTATAATAAACCCCAGCTCTGGAGCTCTATAATAAACCCCCAGCTCTGGAGCTCTATAATAAACCCCCAGCTCTGGAGCTCTATAATAAACCCCAGCTCTGGAGGTCTATAATAAACCCCCAGCTCTGGAGCTCTATAATAAACCCCCAGCTCTGGAGCTCTATAATAAACCCCCAGCTCTGGAGCTCTATAATAAACCCCCAGCTCTGGAGCTCTATAATAAACCCCCAGCTCTGGAGCTCTATAATAAACCCCCAGCTCTGGTCTTTATAATAAACCCCCAGCTCTGGTCTTTATAATAAACCCCCAGCTCTGGAGCTCTATAATAAACCCCCAGCTCTGGAGCTCTATAATAAACCCCCAGCTCTGGAGCTCTATAATAAACCCCCAGCTCTGGAGCTCTATAATAAACCCCCAGCTCTGGTCTTTATAATAAACCCCCAGCTCTGGAGCTCTATAATAAACCCCCAGCTCTGGAGCTCTATAATAAACCCCCGGCTTTGGGGCTCTATAATAAACCCCCAACTCTGGTCTTTATATAAAGGGCGGGGCTGTGAAAGAGCACACACCCACATGCTGCAGCAGTGGCCTTCTGTAATGTGTCAGGGTACCTCATCACTCATTCTGGGGGAGTGGGGAGTGGGGAGGGAGAGGAAAAAAAAGAGAGATGGAAAAAAGTGGGACAAAGAGAGATTTATTTCTCTCATGGTTGCACTCCTAATCATGTACATTTACAAAAGTCGAAGCAGATATTTTAGAAGGAATGAAAAATAAATATGGGTTTGTCCCGTCTTCTCACCTCTCAGGTCTATGTGTGGATGAGCCCTGTCACACACACACTGCTGTTATTACCCATGATCCCTTCTGCCTGAGCAGATCCCTCATTCAGCAAGGATTTCATCATCAAGGAGAAGAGCAATAGCCTGAACCAGAGAGAGGGGCATGTGAGTGTGTGTGTGTGTGTGTGTGCGCCAGTGTGTGTAGTGTGTGCATGCGTTTGTGTGTGAGTGTGCGTGCCAGTGTGTGTATTGTGTGTATGCGTTTGTGTGCGTGTTGAGTGTGTGTACGTGCATGCATGTATGTGTGTGTGAGTATGTACATGTGTGTGTGTTAAATCTGTGGCAAGGTCAAGGACAGAAGCTCTGTAGGGACAGCAGTGTGTTTTTACAGGCTCATAATTACACATCCTGGGATGAGGCCCTGTTGTGTGTAATTAAGACTGACTCAGGGCCTTTCTCAAAATGGCTGAATTATTTATTGTGTTCATTTGCTTGTTCCTGTTTAAACTGTAATGAGAGAAGTCATCACTTAGAGCCCACACTGTCTGCAGGAGGTCACAGGGGCACGGGGGCCCGGTGAATACACCTGGAACAGGAAATACAGCTCATCTCTCACACAGCCACTATCATGACATACACACACACGCGCACGCGCACACATACACACACGCGCACGCACACACACACACACGCATGCATACGCACACATACGCACACACACACACACAGACTCACACACACACACACACACACACACACACACACACATTTTCCCTTTGTTTTCAGTTTGGAGACAATGTCAGTTCCACAGCACCTGAAATCCTGCTAACCGTAACACAGGCGATGGATCCATCAGCAGCACAGCTGCATGATCAGAATCCATCACATCAGAGTTCAGAGGCAGATTTAGTAAGCATCAATATAAGCAATTCAATCAAATTCACTTGTTTCAATTTGGTTTTTCATGAAACTTCACTAATACTTCTTTAACCAAGCTAAATGTTTTATGATTATGACATTCAACCTTACGTTCCTTAACTGCAATGGACAGACAAGCTAAATGGATTTGATTAGATACATTTTGATGTAAAGAAAAAGACAAAAAAAACAACAGTTTAAGATCTCATTAATCTGTAATCTGTTATTTTCTTAGTTTGTAAAGTGTTTGTCCAGTGTGATTTTTTCTTGTACTATTAAAAGCGCAGTGTGTTCAACTGAACAAAACATGTATGTTTGTGTAAAGAAGGCATATTTATAGACATAGTTATGCAGGCAGATTATAATTATATTAACATCATACCAGTGAACAAATCCACGCTTCTTTATAGCACAGCTTTTCACAGAATACAGTAGTTATGGTGCTATGCAGCTAAATAAATACACATGCTCACTTCATGCTGTTTAGGCTAAATGCAATTTAGACAAAATATATTAGCCACCTGGCGGTATTGTGCACCAACCGAAACAATGAATATTATTTGTTGTTCAGTTGTTTTCCCAGAATGAAAGTGTTTACGTCTCCCACTCCTGGGCAGAGAGGGTGACTGACCCAGCTGGAGGGGCCCTGGAAACTCTGATTAAATTAACCGTTTCAGGCGCAGCTGTGTGTAATCTGGCAGCAGGTGCATAGCAAAGCTGCTCAGATCTAAAACTGCTACTGGCTCATTGTTTAAGCGGGAAACCTGTGAGACTTGAGACCAGCAGACCTGTGCTGACCAATAGCAGACCTGTGCTGACCAATAGAAGGCCCGTACTGACCAATAGCAGGCCTGTGCTGACCAATAGCAGGCCTGTGCTGACCAATAGCAGGCATGTGTTGACCAATAGCAGGCCTGTGCTGACCAATAGCAGACCTGTGCTGACCAATAGCAGACCTGTGCTGACCAATAGCAGGCCTGTGCTGACCAATAGCAGACCCGTACTGACCGACAGCAGTGTATACAGAGGTGAACATCTGAAAAACAGCAAAGAATGTCTACTTGTCACTGCCCCTGTGAATGTGTAACATTAAGGCTCTTCACATGACATCACTGATGTGATAATAATCATTATTAATAATAATAATTTTTAACATAATAGAATATCGCCACTACTTCTCTTATGAGGTAGACTGAAGCACAGAGTAGACAGGTAGTGATCTTTGCTGAAGTTGTGAAGTTTGTTAATGAATAAAAGCAGAGAAACAGTTTCAATATGTTTATCACTAACAGAAGCCCCTCCCCCATCCCCCCTCCCCCCAGCATTCCCTGTTGAAGAGCAGTGTCGATTTCGATGTCGATTCTTACTCGTTTAAATGATTATTAAACCAAACTAACAACGTGTTTATTTCACATCTTCATTAAGAGATAAAACAAAGGCACTCATTACTGGCTATGTTTGATGATCACAAATTACACTAATTGGGAAAGAGTAAAGCAGCTTAGAAAAGTATCTCTTGGAGATAGTGGCTGAAGAACGCTCTGTAATTTTGAGGGGAACTACAGACTATGTTCACTGCACTTTGCTTCAAAAAGCCAAAAACTTCAGAAGTGCTCAACTAAAAAAAAAAAAAAGACCGATAAAAAAATCAGAGAGCAACTACCACTGCTGTCAATCATCATGATGACTATTTAAGTGCCAAGTCGCCTGCTGATCTTGAAAAAGAAACGAAACTGAGCTTTGCTATCAAGCTGTCACTGTCACTGTAGTCAGCCAGCAGTATTAACCACCTAAAATGTGTCTGACAGTAAAAACAGTATAAAACATGCAGAATGGCCAGTTTGGTTAAGAACCCGTTTGTCATAAAGCCCACAGCCAACACATTCTGTGACATAAAGAAAAAGCACCAAATATTCTTGGGATATTAAAGAGCACATCAACTGGGTTTTCACAATGGTACAACACAGCATATCCATGCATTCTTTGCCAGTTCTATATGATTAATGTTTGGCCCTTTCAGCATAATTATAAAATACTACTAATAATGTGCTTCCCGCAAAGGAGTATGGAAGAACTCTGAGAGCCTTAAGTGATTCCATGATTTGGCAGTTAAGCAGAACTCTGCTCCTACGGACTTCGGGATTCACTGGGAGGGGAACCGAGGCAGAATCAGACTTCAATAAGACGGGGGGCGGGGTGGAATTAGCGCTGTGAGTTAGAGCCTTAACCTGGGACAGGTGCTGTTTGGAGGAGAGAGCGGTAACCTGGGACAGGTGCTGTTTGGAGGAGAGAGCGGTAACCTGGGACAGGTGCTGTTTGGAGGAGAGAGCGGTAACCTGGGACAGGTGCTGTTTGGAGGAGAGAGCGGTAACCTGGGACAGGTGCTGTTTGGGGGAGAGAGCGGTAACCTGGGACAGGTGCTGTTTGGAGGAGAGAGCGGTAACCTGGGACAGGTGCTGTTTGGGGGAGAGAGCCATAACCTGGGACAGGTGCTGTTTGGAGGAGAGAGCCTTAACCTGGGACAGGTGCTGTTTGGAGGAGAGAGCCTTAACCTGGGACAGGTGCTGTTTGGAGGAGAGAGCCATAACCTGGGACAGGTGCTGTTTGGGGGAGAGAGCGGTAACCTGGGACAGGTGCTGTTTGGAAGAGAGAGTAACCTGGGACAGGTGCTGTTTGGAGGAGAGAGCCTTAACCTGGGACAGGTGCTGTTTGGAGGAGAGAGCCTTAACCTGGGACAGGTGCTGCTCGGGGACAGCATCTTTCATTCAGTGACCTTTTACAAATGCATAAAGCAAGAGCAACAGGTTCTATTTCACTGTTCTGAGATCAGGTATATCAGCGCAGTGCTGTGGCAGTGAGACAGAGAGGCCCCCGCCCCCCCCCCCGGGGACACATCGATCACTTTCGGAACGCTCCTCTGGATCGCCCCCAACCTTTCTCAGCGCTGCACGGCAGGGGTGGGGGCAGGGGTGGGGGGGTTACAGTGGGCGGAGGAAATAAAGTTCAATCAAAGACGAATCGATGGCCCCTTGATGAAAACCCCACGTGGTGCGGGGCGGGGCGTCTGGGCTTGGGAGTCACCTTTTCGGCAGATGGCTGACTCTGCGCTTCCCCGTCCAACGCACCGAAGACACCAAACACACCAGATAAAGCTACCTCACTACCGCTGAGCAGCCATTCAGCCCAACATTACCCCACACCCCACTGCTGCAGCCCTGACAGCTGCCATACTGAGCATCACAGACACCCCACACACAGGGAACACCGAAAAGAGGCATCTCACAAAACAAGAGGCGCTGCACTGGAGTGCACAGGACTGAAGGGGTTGAGGGTACAGGGGAGAGTGGGGTTGTGGGTAAGGGAAGAGTGGGGTTGTGGGTACAGGGAGAGGGGGGTTGTGGGTACAGGGGAGAGGGGGGTTGTGGGTACAGGGGAGAGGGGGGTTGTGGGTACAGGGGAGAGTGGGGTTGTGGATACAGGGGAGAGGGGGGTTGTGGGTACAGGGGAGAGTGGGGTTGTGGGTACGGGGGAAAGAGAGGAAAAATTAGCCCTTTACTGACACCTGAACTGACAACAACCCTAAAGGTGCGTCATTTTTCAATCAGAAAAATCATGAATTTAATCAAGAGTCTTTACTGTCACAGAAATAAAATGATCAGATGTAAACAGGCTCTTTATCCAAAAGAGACGCCAAGGAGCTGAAGCCTGAGAAGCCGTGTGATAAAAGAAAAAGATAAAATAACAGATCTACTGCCAACGGGGTCTGTGTTTTTATCAAAAAGATCAGCTCATTATTCCACCTTTCTGGTGCAGCAAAGCTACGTTTCGGGGTCCTGAAAACATCAACAGTACAGCCGAAAGAACATTAACTGCCCCAGAGAGTTGCCAGAACGGCCTGGTCTTCTGCATTATAAATGCGGCCTGTACTTTCCACCCACGGGATAAATTACTCTGAAATGTCTCGGTATTTATTATTAATATGACCTCAAATATTTAAGCCCGTATGGGCCGGGCATCTGGAATGATGCAAAAACACTTTAATAAACAAATAAATCAATCGCTCACATTAATAAGTGTCACTGCTTCATTCAGATGCAGGTAATATGGTAGGTTATCCTTCTATGAACCTGGAAATCCATTTTCGTCCCCTGTAGGGTACATGAGTCTCTACCCTTAATCTCAAAAACCATAAATTATTTTATGCTACACTACAAGGGACATTCAACACAAATAAGATAATCTTTAAAAAAAATATTTTCACTGCAACATACTTTGGCCTTTTTTTTTTACGTCAAACAAATGACAAGGCTTAAAGTTTTATTTCTCCGCGGCGTCAGGAGGTTACTCCAGGTCACCTTCCTCCACAGCCCTGGTTTCCGTCACCAGTGATCTCCCCAGAAACGAGCGCTTTGTTTTGATCTCCCCCCCCCAGCGTCATGGCGACGGACAGTCAGCCCGAGCACAACGGCGAGTTCCTCGGTTTTTAAGTCGCGCCCTATTTTGCGTGAATCCTTCCCCTCGCTGCTTTATGAGCTCCGCCCACAGACAGGATCCACGGCGGGAGTGCCGGCGCGTACGCAGAGGGACGATCAACAGACCCGAAATACCGCCAGACCACCAGACCGCCAGACCGCCAGACCGCCTCCACTGCGGCGCGATTCAGTCATGGCCGTCCTTACGCTGGTTACAGGAGCTCCACTTCCTGCCCAGAATAACCAATCAGGAGCTCCACTTCCTGCCCAGAATAACCAATCAGGAGCTCCACTTCCTGCCCAGAATAACCAATCAGGAGCTCCACTTCCTGCCCAGAATAACCAATCAGGAGCTCCAATCCTGCCCAGAATAACCAATCAGGAGCTCCACTTCCTGCCCAGAATAACCAATCAGGAGCTCCACTTCCTGCCCAGAATAACCAATCAGGAGCTCCACTTCCTGCCCAGAATAACCAATGAGGAGCTCCACTTCCTGCCCAGAATAACCAATAAGGAGCTCCACTTCCAGCCCAGAATAACCAATCAGGAGCTCCACTTCCTGCCCAGAATAACCAATCAGGAGCTCCGGCCAATAGCTGATCTTCGTACCGACGATCAGCCAGTTAAGAGGGCTGTCCAAACACAGCCCACCCCTCAGACCTGTGACAGGGACAGACTCTCTCAGCCATCCCACCACTGCTGAAGAGAGCGTGGGTTTCCTGCCCAGGATAGCCAATCAGGCGCCAGTCTCTCCTTCCTCTCTTTCTGTCCTCCCCCTGTTCACACTCTCCTCCTGTCGATCTCTCTGGAGAGTACAGTTCTGAATGAAACTCTGAGTCAGAAACTCAGAGGTCAGACTCATTACCAGTTAATCGGCCCAAGCAGTCTAGAATCCCCACGCTAATTACTTACTGTACACACAAAACAAACAGGCCGTATTTCCATTAATACAGAAGGATTAAAAAGAACCCACAAAATAATACATACATTCAAATATATACGTTTGATATATTATAAGAGTAATGGTCATTTAACACAGGTGTAATATCACTGTGTTAGCATATGCATTTGTGCAAATGGGCTGAAACAAGGCAAATACATTGAGGTATTCGGAATACCACAATACGCCCTAGATTGGCGGCCTGTCCAGGGCGTATTCCAGCCGCTCACCCAATGCATGCTGGGATAGGCTCCAGCACTCCCTGCAACCTTGACCAGGATAAGCAGGTATAGATAATGGATGGACGGATGGATGTATACCACAGCAAGGTTTAATTTTAATATTACCGCTTAAAAAATGAACCTACACAGAGACACATGTTTCTTCCCAGATAACAATCTTACAAAACTGCGCTTCCAAAAACACGTGTTAATAATTAAAGGGGGAAAAAAGGCATCATCTACAGCCTGCCATCTGTAGAACAGATAAGGGGAATATTCTTCAGAATAATATTACTCTTCCATTCTCCAGTAATGCATATTCAGTGTGTGGGCTGGGGGATTGTGCCTGTGTGCTGGAGTTTCTGTGAGTCTGAGACAGAAGACTCCCCAATCTGAGTCTCCGAACCGGCATGTCTTTGGACTGTGGGAGGAAACCAGACACGGGGAGAACATGGACAACTCCACACGGAAAGACCCACTGCACCACCACGCTACCCTTGCAAATCATCACACAGCAAATTCACCTGGTAAGGTAACACGATAGGAGCTACATTTAACCCTCCCTAAGAATATGGGAACCATTTTCACCTTATGATTCCTATATATTTGTATATGGGAACCATATCAATGACAAACTAACACTCCCACAGTGTTCGATTACCAACGCTGTAGGTGGCGGAGAGCTCTGCGTGCCAGAAAATTAAGGAATAACACTTTCAGTGCTGCTTCGAAACACCGGATGATCCATTTATCATCAATATCCTGGTATAACCAAAGAACATCTGATGCAAGAAAAAACAGTCATTATGTAGTCAACCGCAGTGTCATGCTTTAAAGATTGCACACATGCCAGTGCTAGTTTGGACGCTAATATACAATGTAGCCCTAAACAAAAATAATAAAAAAATTGAAAATTAGCATTTTAGAGAGAGAGAGAGAGAATGAGTCCATGAAATCTGTCATCCGCTCCGTACGTGCGGTATCCACGGAAACGGGCGAGCGGATATCTGCGGTTCAGAGGCCCCTGGCGGCTTGGCCGTTACTGATTGATCTCTCACTAAACCTAATTAAACAGAAGCGCTCGCTCGCTTTGTTTGGCCGTCTGAAATCTGTAAGCAATTCCGGCGGCAGCGCTGCTAATGAGTTAGCGGTGGCAGCGTTAGAGTTAGTGGCGGTAGCGTTAGCATTAGTGGCGGCAGCGTTAGCGGCGGCAGCGTTAGCGTTAGTGGCGGTAGCGTTAGCATTAGTGGCGGAAGCGTTAGCGGCGGTAGCGTTAGCATTAGTGGCGGAAGCGTTAGCGGCGGTAGCGTTAGCATTAGTGGCGGAAGCGTTAGCGGCGGTAGCGTTAGCATTAGTGGCGGAAGCGTTAGCGGCGGCAGAGTTAGCATTAGCGGCGGCAGCGTTAGCGTTAGCGGCGGTAGCGTTAGCATTAGTGGCGGAAGCGTTAGCGGCGGTAGCGTTAGCATTAGTGGCGGAAGCGTTAGCGGCGGCAGAGTTAGCGTTAGCGGCGGCAGAGTTAGCGTTAGCGGCGGCAGCGTTAGCGGGCTAAGGCCCGTCTGCCAGCGGCTCCCTCATCAGTGACACATACAGCACGTGTGTTTACTCTACACCAGAGCGTACTGTACAAACTATAAAGGCAGTGGGTGGGCGGAGTCTACCATGTGTTGGCACCATTTCTGAGAATACGTTGGCAGTAAATACTGTTGAGCAACACATCAACACCTTTATGTAACACATCTGCATGGAATTACACACGTGTAGCTCCTTTAAAAAATTATTACAGAACAACACTACAATATACACACGTGTACACACACATGCACACACACGAAACACACGCACACTTTCTCTGTCCCTCAAGTTAATTTTGGTGGTCATTGTATTTTTGTTGTTGCTATGGACACGGCTTATTTTCACACCTTTAGCATCAGTACTGTACTGTTTTTTTTCACCTGTCAAGGGTGTCACTGCAAGACGTGCTTTGTGGGTTTATCTGCTTGTGATCGTTGTGGTCTTTGAGTTGCAGGTGTCAGTGATGCCACTGCTGTAGGAGCTGGCTCTAGTTTCTGTGGGTTTGCTGTTGTTTGCGGATGTGGCCAGCGTGGTGGCCTGTGCTGTAAATGTTCTTACGGTTGGGTGTGAGAGTTTTCTGAGCATTTGCTGAGCGTTTGCTGAGAGGTTGCTGAGCATTTGCTGAGAGTTTGCTGAGCGTTTGCTGAGAGTTTGCTGAGCGTTGTGCTGTTTGCTTGTTCTGCCTCTGCTGCTGCTGTGTTCCTCAGAGTGAATGAAACGAAGCTGAAAGGCTGTTTTTTCCCGCTCTGAGCCCCACAGGGTGCTGCTCCTCTTCGCTAACGAGCAGGGCACAGACTCAGGGATCACAGGCTGGTCTCTGCCCACCTGTGTCTGCAGCCTCAGGCTGTGTCTACCTGTCTACCTGCAGCACTGAGGAGAGAGAGCACCACTGCACCTCCAGCTGGCATTACACCGGTACCTCCACCTGCATTATACCCAACTACATCTCCACCTCAAACTAGCATTCAACCACCTGTCCCTCCACCTCCAACCAGCATTAACCACCTATACCTCCACCTTTAACCAGAATTATACCCACATACACCTACACCTCATACCTGCATTAAAACCACCTATACCTCCACCTCCAACCAACATTAACCACCTGTACCTACACCCCCAACCAGCATTATACCCACCTGGGTGGGCTAAATCATTAGTATTTTCAAAACACTACCTTTTTGTCCAGAGAAAGAATAAATATTCCAGAGTTATTCAATCGCTATGTTTGAATTATCTCCTGCCTGATTCATGTTTGGCCTCATTAAAAAAAAAAGAATAAACAACAAACCTTTTCAATATTTTAGTGCTCAGCCCTGTTTTCGACAAATTAGCATTTGGTTTCCAAATAGTGAATTTGTCAGTTTTTAGATAAGCCAGTCCTTTCCATATATAAACCTGACCTCCCTGTAAGTGTTTCAACTCTGCAAAACCCCGTCGGAGTCAACACTCTCCGAGCCGGCAGGATGAAGTATTTATGACTGCAGAGGCGAAGGTTATTTCAGAGTTTAGTTTGGAGGTACGATTCGGAGCCAAGAAGAAGCAGTTTCTTATTTTGTTTCGTGGTCGTTCCTTAGTTGTGTTTTCTTTCCCCCATTATTGCTTCATACCTCATTTTCTTTTTGTTCCTGTGGCACTGAAGTTGGAAAGCTAAATCTCCAATATGGTCTGGCTTTTTGTTATTAAAGTGGGATTATTATATTTAATATCAATGAATCATTTTGACTGTCTAACTTTCGATCTTTCAGAGGGGCGACCAGTTAAAAGCGGATCATTAATAGTATTCTGGGCTGCCACATCCTAAACTGTGACTAAATCAAACCTGCCTGAGAGAAAAAATAAGTAAATCAGGAATTCTGGAAACTATTCCACTAAAATACGATAATAATACTACTCCACTATCATGTTTCTACAACATTAGATAACAACATTATGAGGTTTTACACAGACAAACCATACATTATTAAAACTCCAACATGCCCTTCCTGCAAACCTTTGACTCAATTCATGTTACACGTACAAAATCTCATCCTGAGTTACTCATCCCATCCAGAACATGGATCAGAGTGGCAATACATCACTTCCTGTGATGTCACCTTGCATCACTTCCTGTAGAGAGACCTGGAAACACACTGTCGACTTTCTCCGTGGCGCTACATCAGTTTTTCTGGCGGAACCTGCGCCGATTACTCCTGTGACTCAAGCACACGTCCCGCGCAGATGTGTGGACCCCCGTACCAGCAGGGGAGAGGGAAACAGGAGCAGAACAGGGGAAGTGAAGCAGGGGAGAGGGAAACAGGAGCAGAACAGGGGAGAGGGAAACAGGAGCAGAACAGGTGAAGTGAAGCAGGGGAGAGGGAAACAGGAGCAGAACAGGGGAAGTGAAGCAGGGGAGAGGGAAACAGGAGCAGAACAGGGGAAGTGAAGCAGGGGAGAGGGAAACAGGAGCAGAACAGGGGAAGTGAAGCAGGGGAGCGGGAAACAGGAGCAGAACAGGTGAAGTGAAAGACTCATAACAAGGCGGGAACGAGGGCTGTTTCCTGTGACAGGGGGCCCAGGCAGCCACGGGGTGCGGAGCTACTTCCCTGTGCATCTAGCAAAAGGACTGGCTCTGCCTGCTACTCATTCAATTACACACAGCTTCCCTGAGATTAATTAAAACATCATAATGAACTCAGCCGACCTGGCAGTAAGACAAATAGATTCCCTTAAGCTCCGCCCTGAGAGAGCTCTCTCGCACGCACGCACGCACGCACGCACGCACGCACGCACGCACGCACGCACGCACGCACGCACAGCACCACCAACACCACACACCACACCACACACACACACACACACACTGTGTGAAAGGCCCAGCCATCCATCACAGGCAGTTATGGCACGCGTTCGATAAAGCGCCCTGGTGAAGTCCTCCTCATAGGGTAATGCAGAGGAGCTGGAGGGGTGGAGCACATGCAGACCACAGCCCTAAATCTCCCCGAAACACAAACACTCTGAATAAATAAGAGCGTCGGCCAGGCCAGCGGCAGGCCGATTAATAATGGGGATGGCTCTCGCGCACTCAGGACGTGCAGCGAAATCAAGATGGGGATGAATATTCATGCAAAGCAGTGGGCTTTAAGACCAGGTGTTGAGGAAACTGAAGCCAGGGAGAGAGCCAAAATGGCTGCCATTTTCATACTGACAGTAAAAAGGGATGGGACTTTATGCCAGTGGCTATTTCAGGCAATTCACACAGAAACAAAGTCATACTTTTCAGACTCAATGTCCTCATTTAAACCAGCACCAGAAACTTTTTTGTCAGCTTAATACACTGTTGCTTTGGGGCAAATGCATTTTTAAAAATTCTCAGCTATTTCAGCCACAATTTATTCCTCTCAGACAGAAGTAATCTGGGGCTGCCTAACAGGCTAGGTAAACAGCCACACACGTCAGCTAGAGTAACGCACACATTACCTCATTACCTCACACTCAGTCACTCTCAGTCACTCTCACACTCACAGTCACTCACACTCACACACACACACAGACACACATACTCACTCACACTCACACTCACACACTGTCACTCACTCACTCACTCACACTCACACTCACACACTGTCACTCACTCACACACACACACACACAGTCACTCGCACAGTCAGTCAGCCAGTCACTCACTCACTCACTCACACAGAGACACACACACTCACTCACACACAGAAACAGACTCACTCTCTCACATACACAGACACACACTTTTCTCTTTGACCAAGAGAGTATTCAGACTCCACCTGTGGTTGCTATTTTTCGCAAAAAATGTTTTTAAGTGCACTGTGTTGAGCGGACAGAAATGAGATATAATTGTGCTTGCGTAGTTGTTAGACTGTGACATGCAGCGGATGAGGAATCGGAGGCCAGTGGAAGCTCACTGAAGGCTGCTGCAGGTACTTCAGCCTCTGTGTGACTCACAGATCCACCTGTAAAGGCTGAAATGATCCAACTCGCCTTTCTGTGTGACTCACAGATCCACCTGTAAAGGCTGAAATGATCCAACTCGAGCGCCTTTCTGTGAGAGCATCTTAATCATCCCCTTCAACGAAGAGCCACACTTACTCAGGCCTGACAAATGCCTGGACATCCTTTCTGTGTGTGTGTGTGTGTGTGTGTGAGAGTGTGTGAGAGAGAGAGTGAGTGTGTGTGTGTGTGTGCATGTGTGTGTGCGCGTGTGCGTGTGTGATGTGCATGTGTGTGTGTGGGTGCGTGTCTGTGTGCATGCGTGAGTGAGTGTGTGTGTGTGTGTGTGCGCGTGCGTGCGTGTGTGTAAGAGTGGGTGTGTGTGCATGTGTGTGAGTGTGGTGTGTGTGTGTGATGTGTGGAGAGGGGTGTGTGTGTGGTTGAGTTGTGGTGGTGTTGAGAGTGTTGAGAGAGAGTGAGTGTGTGTGGTGTGAGTGTGATGTGTGTGTGAGTGTGAGCGTATGATGTGCGTGTGTGTGCGCGTGGAGCGTGTGTGTGCGTAATGACGTGTGTGTGTAGTGTTGTGTGTGTGGTGAGTGTGTCGTGTGTGTGGTGGTGCGTGCAGTGGTTGTGCGTGTGTGTCTGCAGAGCTGTCACATCCCTGATTTACACTTTCACCAGACGCAGCCGAGGGCAAGCCCCCCGCGCAGGGGATTATGGGTAATTACAGCGGGAGCGTGCTGAGAGGCTCATAATGCAGCCCATTATCAAATAAACGCAGTCAGAGAGCATGTGCGGCAGCCCAGCCGACCCCAAGCGACTAATTAATCAATTAATAAAGTGATTAGTTAATGAAGAGTACTGCATGTCCTTACCACATGGACAGAGCAGTGTTAGTGTCAGGGTTAGTGTTAGTGTTACTGTTAGTGTTACTGTTAGAGTTTCTGGGTCCAATACTGGAGCAAAACATTTGTCCATGAGTGAAATATCTTTGATGACACTAGGCATGTCTTTGGTCCCTCTCTCAAAGATTTTTTTATTCTTGTGCAGAATCCTAATTTATTACTCAGAGAACTAGCCTTTCAAATGTTGTGCATGGACACTGAATGGGTAGGCCGTTGGACGTGACAGTGGGAGAGCCTTTTGTCTCTTTTCAAAAGCTGAAGGCTTCTTACAAGAGCTTAATGATGGGCGATCGATATCGTCTTTACTGCCTCAAAGTTTGGATTCGTCTGAAGCCGTCAGGAGCTCACAGAGACTCTGAATATTCCTGGAACATCCCTGCTCTAATATCTCAGCCTGTCAGAGAAGAGGAGAGACAAGGAGAGAGAGGGTGAATGTGAAAGAAGAAAGGGAGGGAAAGAGGGACTATGAGAGAGGAGAGTGAGAGAATTTAAAAGAGAGAGAGGGTGGGAGGGCTGGGGAAGGACGGGCAAGGACAGATGTCCAGGAGGAATATAAAACATTATTGTTCAAATACACAACATTTAGCTCTTTGTGCTGATTAACATTATAAATATAACAGAAGAAGCTCAAATAAAATAGATAGAGAAAGCACTAAATCAGCACAGGCTGCTCAGAACTGGATGTTTATATTCTCATGTTCTAATCTTAAAGATGAAGAGCAACTCTAAAGTGCTGGAGCAGGTAGTTCATTTCTCACACTTACGCAGGAGTACACACACACACACATACACACTAACACACTTACACACACACACACACTCAAGAACACACAGACACATACGCACACTCATGGCACGTCTTATACTGCCACTGTTCAAACAATGAACAATTTCTCACATAATTAACACAAATCCATTAAACCACAGCCTTTTCCAAACACGTTGAAAACAAACTATTGATAATCATTATAGGCAGAAATTATGCGACGGTATTAAACCAGCACAATATTACGGGAATCCTTGCATTGAACCCCCAGAGCTGCAGGGTGCTGGGGGAATGGTGGTTTGTGATCCTAACAGGATTAAAGACTGAGGAGAGACTGGCCAGGCCCCAAGCGTAAGCACAAGGTTGTGTAAACGTTACTGTAACACTGCGGGATTGCCACTGTACCACTGACCTCAGAGAAACGCTCGGACAGCGGTATCTGAAAAGGGCCGGTGTGGGTGCAGGTTTCTGTTTTAGCTCAGCACCACAAAATCTCCTTCAACTAACTACTGATGGTCGTCAGTCAAGACCTGGAGAACCAGGCGTCTTAAAGTGAGGGAAAAAATGACAGAATCCAAATCAAGGATCTCAGAACAGATTTCAAAGACTCTATCAGCCTGGGTTTATGTGGAAACTGCAAATCCATGTGACCAAGAAGCTTATTCATCTCCCTCTGCAGCTCACTGATTCAGAAACTCATCTACACTAATCTACGTTCATTTTTTTTTAATTGAGAGAAAGATGACTATTTGTTGCAGATCAGGGTTAGTAGTCCTCTGTAGGCCCTGCTTTGGCCTTACCTGTTTTATCCAACGCCTACGACTGTTTGTATATATTTTGTTATTTTGTGGTTTTGGGTTTAGGTTTTGCATCTTTATAATAAATGTGCTTGTTTATAGAATGTTGGGGGAAATGTCTTATGCACTTTGTTTTATTTTGGGCACAAGGGGCTTTATGTTGCGTTCAGATTCGAGTTGTCCTCGTTACTGCATTGTGGACAGATCTGAGACATAACAGGTGTGTACACAACATGCAATATTCTGATAGGCTCAGCGTCTGTGGGGTAGTAATCTATGAAATGCGTTGAGTTTTGTCATAACGAAATCGCATTATAGCGTTGAGAATGTCATGCTCATCGTGTGTCCATTTCTCACAGTAAGCCTAAATGAAAACCTTCCAGAACATTCCTCCTGCTGAGCTGAACTCTGGCTTGTGAGCACGTCTAAGGGAGACGTGGGAGGATGTAGGTGATTCCATAAACCCACTCACACACAAACACCAACAGCTCAGGAAACATTACCCAAACAGGCCTGGGACACGTACAGATATCACACTCCTGCCAGTGAGTGTTTGTGTGTGTATGTTTGCGTGTGTGCGTGTGTCTCTGTGTCTTTGCATGTGTGTGTGCGTGTGTGCGTGCGTGCGTGTATGCATGTGTCTGTGTGGGAATGTGTTTGTAGACGTGGACAAGGTGAGGAAATGATTTGCCTCTTCCCTGCTGAATTAAATGGCTGGGGTAAAAATGTAATCTCTGTGGGGCACCTGGAAAAAATGGACTAAAACTTCTCATTTCAATAAAGTTAAATGCAACCTCCTTCCTTTGTTCACAGAGAGGGATTGGTATGTGTGAGATTCTACAAACATACAAAACAATGGCATAACATTAATGACAAATGTAATATAATAATAAATGCTGCATTAACAGAATGAATATAAACGTACATAAAGGGAACACTACATGTACGTCATTCACAGTGCAGGCATTTAACAGCAAGCTCTAATATTATATGCATACACAAATATGAAGCTCAAAAACTAACCAGTACAATGGATCACATTTATCAGCTAGCAATGCTCTCAGTTTGAGATAATAATCAGGGTAACTTCGACAAAAATGAATAAACGTAACAATACGTTCTCTTTGGTTAATTACACATCGGTTAATTACCTACGCAGCCTAAACATTAAACTACGTATGCGGCTAACACGTGTAAAACCAACAATGAGCTCGTATCAATAATTAGCATTGCTACGACTTATCAGGGAATGACGAGTAAACGCAAACCTACATTTGAATCATTAGTCTAGAATAGAAGTAAACTCACATATCGACGCACGCACACGGGTCTCTGACAGTGACGCTGGGTAATATTTCACCAAAAACGGTAATATATATCTTGTATTCAATAATGGATGCAACAGGTTCTCAACTTCGGCTTCTCTGAACTTTCCTGAACTAACTGAATTAAAATGCGTAAAACGCGTCTCATACGTAATACACGTCGAACGCAACCATATATTATAACCTATTAATGGGCGTGACAAAAAGAGGGTGAACTAAATTCAACATAAAAGCCTTCTTAACAGTGTTTGTGTGTGTGCACGTGTGTGTGTGTGTGTGTAAGATATGATACAGGATCTAATTGATGATTTACATACATTAGCTTGTGTGTTGATTCAGGGCATTACTCTGCTCTATATTTAGCAGCGCAGAGCTTAGTGTAGAACTACACTTTGCACACGTGTTTCCAAACAGCACTCTTTAGAAGTGCGGCACGCCACTCAAAATCACTCAAGGACACCTCATTCTGTCCTCTGGAGGGTTAGCACTGCATTAGCCGCGGCTCACCACCTCAGTGCATCTGTTAGCGTGCGCTCAGCGCTAAACTCTCTGCACTGAGAAACACTCACAGTAAAGAGTGACTGTGAGAAACACTCACAGTATAGAGTGACTGTGAGAAACACTCACAGTAAAGAGTGACTGTGAGAAACACTCACAGTAAAGAGTGACTGTGAGAAACGCTCACAGTATAGAGTGACTGTGAGAAACGCTCACAGTAAAGAGTGACTGTGAGAAACGCTCACAGTAAAGAGTGACTGTGAGAAACACTCACAGTAAAGAGTGACTGTGAGAAACACTCACAGTAAAGAGTGACTGTGAGAAACACTCACAGTAAAGAGTGACTGTGAGAAACACTCACAGTAAAGAGTGACTGTGAGAAACACTCACAGTAAAGAGTGACTGTGAGAGAGAAACGCTCACAGTAAAGAGTGACTGTGAGAAACACTCACAGTAAAGAGTGACTGTGAGAGAGAAACGCTCACAGTAAAGAGTGACTGTGAGAAACACTCACAGTAAAGAGTGACTGTGAGAGAGAAACACTCACAGTATAGAGTGACTGCGAGAGAGAAACGCTCACAGTAAAGAGTGACTGTGAGAAACGCTCACAGTAAAGAGTGACTGTGAGAGAGAAACACTCACAGTAAAGAGTGACTGGTGAGAGAGAAACACTCACAGTAAAGAGTGACTGTGAGAGAGAAACACTCACAGTAAAGAGTGACCGTGAGAAACACTCACAGTAAAGAGTGACTGTGAGTGAGAAACGCTCACAGTAAAGAGTGACTGTGAGAGAGAAACGCTCACAGTAAAGAGTGACTGTGAGAGAGAAACACTCACAGTAAAGAGTGACTGTGAGAGAGAAACGCTCACAGTAAAGAGTGACTGTGAGAGACACTCACAGTAAAGAGTGACTGTGTGAAACACTCACAGTAAAGAGTGACTGTGTGAAACACTCACAGTAAAGAGTGACTGTGAGAGAGAAACGCTCACAGTAAAGAGTGACTGTGAGAGACACTCACAGTAAAGAGTGACTGTGAGTGAGAAACACTCACAGTAAAGAGTGACTGTGAGAGAGAAACGCTCACAGTAAAGAGTGACTGTGAGAGAGAAACACTCACAGTAAAGAGTGACTGTGAGAGAAACGCTCACAGTAAAGAGTGACTGTGAGAGACACTCACAGTAAAGAGTGACTGTGAGAAACACTCACAGTAAAGAGTGACTGTGAGAGAGAAACGCTCACAGTAAAGAGTGACTGTGAGAGACACTCACAGTAAAGAGTGACTGTGAGAAACACTCACAGTAAAGAGTGACTGTGAGAGAGAAACGCTCACAGTAAAGAGTAACTGGCGAGAGAGAAACACTCACAGTAAAGAGTGACTGTGAGAAACACTCACAGTAAAGAGTGACTGTGAGAAACACTCACAGTATAGAGTGACTGAGAGAAACACTCACAGTAAAGAGTGACTGAGAGAAACACTCACAGTAAAGAGTGACTGTGAGAAACACTCACAGTAAAGAGTGACTGTGAGAAACACTCACAGTAAAGAGTGACTGTGAGAAACGCTCACAGTAAAGAGTGACTGTGAGAAACGCTCACAGTAAAGAGTGACTGAGAAACACTCACAGTATAGAGTGACTGTGAGAAACACTCACAGTAAAGAGTGACTGGCGCATAATGAACTCCAATTCAACCGTTGATGAAAAATGAAAAGCATCAGCAGACAGAAATGCTGCAGACATCTTCACCCCCCAACCGCCCCCCCCCCAGTCTGAATGCTCTCATTTCTGCAGATTAACTGGTGACTGGCAGTGAATTACCTCTGCCAATCAGCAGCGCAGTGGGGGTGTTATTCCACTCAAATAAGCATGAGATGCGCCCGGCAATTGCCCTCTCAACCCCCCCCGAAACACCGAATGGCCCCGTAGATGACAGGCGCAGATCAATGCCATTCGGAGGCAGATTCCACCCCCCCCCACGCCCGAGCCTGTACCTGCAGGTGACAGGTGAGCTGCAGCTGTGTTTGTTCTGAAGGGAGCTGAGTCCTGACTCCAGCCCGGCCTGTTCCTGAAGCTAAAATAAGGAGACCGACTCGGAAAGCAGAACGTGACCTGCAGACCACAGAGAGCCGTCTTTAAACGCTCCTCCAGGGTCATCTTTAAACGCTCCTCCACCTCCGCAGACACAAACCCCAGCTACGCTACAGCGGGGTGCTGCTTTACCGACAGAGAGTTTACTGCTTTTATTGCTTTGAAAAAAGAAAATACATAATTAGTCTGGTCCGCCCAATATGCAGCTGTAGCTCTGCAGTCTAACGGCTTCATTTCCGTGGGCTGGTTAACTGTGTGTGCGGCAGTTTGCCTCCCGTCCAGAACTGGACATATTCTCCCCAACGTCCATGAAAAATGGCAGAGCAATTATGCGCAGCTAAAATTAATGCTGAAGTGAGTTTCCTTCCTCCACCGCCGCACATATTAAAAAGCCATAAACGCATAATCATGACCAAAAAAATGATACGGGGGAACTTACTTCGCCAGAGCGAGGAAAGAAATGGTCTTAATCTAACAGTGGAATAATACAGTGTTACTCATCCAGAAGGACAGCTTCAACGGGGATATTTATTTAACAGGGAGAGCCGAGGGCATTTATAAGACAGAATAGGCCAGAAAAATGGAAATCTATTCAGAGACCAGCCCAGCATTTATTTTTGCTGGCGATAATGTGGTAAATATATTATAAG
>NC_057935.1:72604075-72636575 GCF_018555375.3 Anguilla rostrata | reverse complement strand
ACTGGGAGGGGAAGCGAAGAGGACATGCCTTCACATGTCATCACAGTCTGGAGTCGTACACCTGACTGAAGTCTGGAGGTCTGAAGTCAGCCACGCCTCACTCACATCGACACTCCACACCGTCACCTCCACAGTCTGGAGGTCTGTATCTCCACACTGTCACCTCCACAGTCTGGAGGCCTCTATCTGCAGCCCATTTCCAGTGAAACCGAATGCGTTCCCCCTCAGAAGGCTCTAAATATTAAGGTGGATCGGAGTCACAGAGGTACAGAATTCAGTTCCAAACAGCCTGCAGCACTTTCTCCCATTCTCGGTCAGAACCGCAGACACATAACGAGCAGAACCGGCTGGTGTCGGCTCAGCACTGCCAGCGCTGCAGACCTGAGCCTGTGTCTCCCATGGGCCTGAGCCCCTCCTGCGCTACCTGAGCAGGCTGTTCCACACGCTGAGCGCTCAATTTGGGGCCCCAGTTTGACAGTCATAAACAGCAAAGTGAGATAATGAGAGAGAAGGTCCACGCGGAGCCGCAGGGAGAACGGGAGCCAGATGGAGTCTTCTGTGGCTTCTCACAGCTGCTCTGCTGATGCAGAAGACCAGCCATTACACAGATGATTAATCACCAGACTAATGCACAGCAGACTGCTCTAACGGAAAACCACTCACATCCTCTAACAGAGAACCACTCACATCCACCACTCACATCCTCTAACAGAGCCTCTCACATCCTCTGACAGAGAACCACTCACATCCTCTGACAAAGAACCACTCACATCCACCACTCACATCCTCTAACAGAGAACCACTCAGATCCTCTAACAGAACCACTCACATCCTCTAACAAAACTACCACATCCACCACTCACATCCTCTAACAGAACCACTCACATCCTCTAACAGAGAACCACCCACATCCTCTAACAGAACCACTCACATCCTCTAACAGAACCACCCATATCCTCTAACAGAACCACTCACATCCTCTAGCAGAACCACCACATCCACCACTCACATACTCTAACAGAACCACTCACATCCTCTAACAGAGAACCATCCACATCCTCTAACAGAACCACTCACATCCTCTAACAGAACCACCCACATCCTCTAACAGAAACACTGACATTCTCTAACAGAACCACTATATCCACCACTCACATCCTCTAACAGAACCACCCACATCCTCTAACAGAGAACCACCCACATCCTCTAACAGAACCACTCACATCCTCTAACCACTCACATCCTCTAACAGAAAACCACCACATCCTCTAACAGAACCACCCACATCCTCTATCAGAACCACCCACATCCTCAGACAGAACCACTCACATCCACACACAAACTCAGACACACACACACACACTCTCTCTCTCTCTCTCACACACACAGACACACACACACTCTCTCTCTCTCTCACACACACACACACACACTCTCTCTCACACACACAGACACACACACACTCTCTCTCTCACACACACACACACACACCACAGTGCCCCATTACACCCACAGAGGTTCAGAGCTGTATGGTGGATGGCATGCCCATATGCAGCTGTATAACTGTGGTAATGAGTAAAAGGCAGCTCACTGTGTGCAAATGAAGATGTACACTCTCCCAACGCCCACTAAACTAATTAATGTTCTGTATCTCCGATGTGAACAGTAATATATGTGCAACATGCATGCTAATTGTGCATTATGAATCACAGAGAAGATGTGTTCAGATAATAAATTATCCCGTAAAAGTGTTTCATAAATACTGAGGGGAACACTTTCATAAGCTGCAGTTTTATAAGAGGAACACATCTGTATTCTTTCTGTGTCGCCATGGAAACTTGACTCCAGGTTGAAGTTAAGAGGAAGCGGATAAATAGAGATGATTGAGAGAGACAGAGAGAAAGAGCAAGAGAGAGAGGGAGAGATAACTTGAAAGAGAGAGGTGGTCCTGCTTATTATAAAATAGAAAATGTCCTTTGCTTCCTTGCAAAGAGAGAGAGAGAGAGAGAGAATACAATATGTACAGTAGTACTGGATTCTCAACTGCATTCCCATCCTCACAATGCAATCATGAATGCATTTCTCTCTGGACATAAGGGGACCAAGTAATCTCTTTTTTGTGTTGCATATATACATGCAAATATGCATATACTACATATGCATGTCTATATTTCATATACAAAGGCAATACAAAAAACCGGAGAAGGTAATCCATGTCCTTTAGAAAGGAAAAACTGTGGAATATGTTTAAAAAAACACTCTCTCCCAAGTGCATGATGGGTAATATATGCTCAGTAGTGCCTGATACATATTTACTGGGATCGTGGTTCATGCAGCAGTCACGCTCAGAATGAATATGTTTAAGTGTGTACATCATCACAGCGAGAGAAATGCTTTTCGCCAGAACTTCCAATGATCGTCAATGCTGTGGTGAGCCAGATACCCTTCCAAATTCCCATCAGTCTTAATTTACATCCACAGAGAGCAGGGTGGAGAGAGACAGAGTGAGCAAGAAAGAAATAGAGAGGGACAGAGAACTCTTTACTGTAACATAATCAATATTTAACACTGACATCACAGACACAAAGGGAATGCCTTTCCTCAAACATAAAGACACAACGACTGAAGTTACGTTCACACATAAAGACACAGTGTGAAAGCGCAGTGACTGAATCTTCATCCGCAGGTGAAAGGTGTGAACACGCAGACAGGCTGATTGGATATGCGGGAGTTGCGGTCCGTGAGGGGAGTGAAGCTCTTCTCTGTGCTCTTAAACGCACAAACGCATTTTACGTCTGCAGAGAGTGTAAGCGGCCCCTGGGGACAGCGGTAAAACAGCACTGAACCCAGTAATGTGTGTGATCTGCAGGGGGATTAAAACCCGCAGCCCCTGTTCAGAGAGAAGAGTCTGAGGGGATGACTGTAAATCCTGTAGTAAAGACACAGAGCTCTGTTTAGGCGCTCACACTCCAGTAACACTGTCCCACAGGATGGGTGTGTCCCTTGAATTCAGCTTTGTTGATCTAGTCACCCCGTCCAACGCTGCAGGGCCCCCTCCACCACCCACAGGTATTACAGCTGTGCACAGCACTGGCAGGACCTTGGCACAGTGTTGAGCACCGTTGGCACAGTGTTGAGCACCGTTGGCCCAGTGTTGAACACAGCTGGCACAGTGTTGAGCACCGTTGGCCCAGTGTTGAGCACAGCTGGCACAGTGTTGAGCTCCGCTGGCACAGTGTTGAGCGCCATTGGCACAGTGTTGAGCTCTGCTGGCACAGTATTGAGCTCCATTGGCACAGTGTTGAGCACAGTTGGCCCAGTGTTGAGCACAGTTGGCACAGTGTTGAGCTCTGTTGGCACAGCGCTGGCAGGATGTTGGCACAGTGCTGAGCTCTGTTGGCACAGTGTTGAGCTCCATTGGCACAGTGTTGAGCTCCATTGGCACAGTGTTGAGCTCCGCTGGCACAGTGTTGAGCACAGTTGGCCCAGTGTTGAGCACTATTGACACAGTGTTGAGCACAGTTGGCACAGTGTTGAGCTCGATTGACACAGTGTTGAGCACAGTTGGCCCAGTGTTGAGCACTATTGACACAGTGTTGAGCACAGCTGGCACAGTGTTGAGCTCCATTGGCACAGTGTTGAGCACAGTTGGCACAGTGTTGAGCTCCATTGGCACAGTGCTGAGCACTATTGACACAGTGTTGAGCTCCGCTGGCACAGTGCTGAGCACCATTGACACAGTGTTGAGCACAGTTGGCCCAGTGTTGAGCACCATTGACACAGTGTTGAGCTCCGCTGGCACAGTGCTGAGCACCATTGACACAGTGTTGAGCACTATTGACACAGTGTTGAACACCATTGACACAGTGTTGAGCACATTTGGCCCAGTGTTGAGCACTATTGACACAGTGTTGAGCACTATTGACACAGTGTTGAGCTCCGCTGGCGCAGTGTTGAGCACAGTTGGCGCAGTGCTGAGCACCGTTGGCAGGCTTCGCTGGGTGAAGCAGTAGGGAAAGGCACAGGTGTCATTATTTCACACACAAATTAATCACAGCTGTGAGTAGAGAGCTCAGCCAGGCTCTTTTTGAGGGGAAATGAGCGTAAAGTTCTCAATCACCTCGTCTATTCTGTTTCCCTTTCACGGTGGAACAGCTGTAAGGTGTCGGAGCGCATTAGGCCCAGGGAAACACAATCTGATATGATAAGGAAATCAATTTCCGCACCAACACGCTAACTCGCCGTGGAATTGTGTGTATGAGAACGAGGCCGTGTAAAGAGGAAGCTCATATTCAGTCCCCAGAAAATAAGTCTCTCATAGAAGCTTCCTGTTCCCTCCAGAGAGAGACCTCTCCAAATTATAAAGTCAAATTTCATAATTCATATGCATTCAATATGTTCAATCAGACACATCATCCAAACACATACACACACACACATATGCACATACATGTATACACCATATGCATATGCACACATGCACTCACACACACACACACACACACACACACACACACACGCACTTGAACTCGCACACGCACACGCACTAAAACTCGCACACGCACACGTACACACATGCACACACACACACACACACACACACGCACGTACACTGACTGTGACTCATGTCTGAAATGACCTGAGCACCTCACACAGGGACATCAGCACAGAATGGCCTCTTTGGTTAAAGTGACTGTTATTCCCCTGAGCTGGACTGCAGTAAATTGCATGAATGTTAAATATGCCACGTATGACATTGTCAATCACAAATGTGCTCCGTAAACACCCAGGGAAGCTATTCAGTAATGAACAAAGTGCCGCTGTACCATGAGCCTTTACTGTAAAGCCCTGCAGCATGCAGGACAGTGAGTCACCACAGAAGGAAGTCAGCCCCACAGCAGGAAGTCAGCCCTACAGCAAGAAGTCAGCCCCACAGCAGGAAGTCAGCCCCAGAGCAGGAAGTCAGCCCCACAGCAGGAAGTCAGCCCCACAGCAGGAAGTCAGCCCGACAGCAGAAAGTCAGCCACACAGCAGGAAGTGAGCCCTACAGCAGGAAGTGAGCCCCACAGCAGGAAGTCAGCCCCACAGCAGGAAGTCAGCCTCACAGCAGGAAGTCAGCCCTACAGTAAGAAGTCAGCCTCACAGCAGGAAGTCAGCCCAACAGCAGGATGTCAGCCCCACAGCAGGAAGTCAGCCCCACAGCAGGAAGTCAGCCCCACAGCAGGAAGTCAGCCCCACAGCCGGAAGTCAGTTTCACAGCAGGAAGTCAGCCCCACAGCAGGAAGTCAGCCCCAAAGCAGGAAGTCAGCCTCACAGCAGGAAGTCAGCCCCACAGCAGGAAGTCAGCCCCACAACTGGAAGTCGGCTTTGTCTCGGGGAATAATGTTAAATATTGCCTGAAGTGACTCCAGGCCTTTCAGCAAACGTACTTTCATTACGGTCTACAACAGCAATAACAAGATCCATATTTAAAATAAAGGACTTCATCTGACATCATCACATCCATGATGGCATGATGTCTACAGTCTAACTTTACACGACCAAGACCCAGCTACAATACAGACGGAGGACCCACAGGACTAGAGCCTGTTTTAACACAGAGAACCACAGGACTAGAGCCTGTTTTAACAGAGAACCACAGAACTAGAGCCTGTTCTAACCTAGAGAATCACAGGACTAGAACCTGTTTTAACAGAGAACCACAGGACTAGAGCCTGTTCTAACACAGAGAACCACAGAACTAGAGCCTGTTCTAACAGAGAACCACAGGACTAGAGCCTGTTCTAACACAGAGAACCACAGGACTAGAGCCTGTTCTAACACAGAGAACCACAGGACTAGAGCCTGTTCTAACACAGAGAACCACAGGACTAGAGCCTGTTCTAACCAAAACCAGACTGAGGCTGTTTAACACAGAACACAGCTAACGACCAGGCAGACTGAGCTGCTAATCCAAACGAGCTGAGGGCGTGTGTAATCAGAGTGAAGCAGGAGCAGGCTAGCGTTGTAAATCGGAGCATCTGCACTCACTTGCCACCAGCCACCGTTTGAAATGACAGAATGAATGACAGAATGCATGAATGAATGACAGAATGCATGAATGAATGAATGAATGACAGAATGCATGAATGTAAGCACATTACGCACTAATGTGTGAGTGCACCAGGCAGGGCGGCAGGCACTGTGTCTGCTCATTCCTCTCCCACGCTCCGCAAATCCCACAGCTCTGCGCGCGACCGAGCGGCTCATTCCCGCGGGACCACAGTGCGCACAATGTTCTCCGCTCATTCAGAAGCAGTCTTGCCAGTACGCTGAATCACTTAATTTACTAATTATTGTAGATAATACTGTAACCCAATAAAATTTTAATACTTATTTCTATTGTTAACAGTTGACATAGTTTTATTCTGAATAATTTGTATGACTTATCAATATTAATTGTTCTTCTCTTAATTATAACATTATAATAAGGTTTCATTTTTATGTTTCTTATGCCCCAAATATTTATGGAAAAAATGGGAAAAGACTAAATCATTTAAAAGGTTTATTTCTCATGTGTCGCATGACAATCCTCTTACTGTGACATTCCTCTATTCACCAAATTATTCATACAGTTCTTCTTTTGATTATATTTTGTTATTATTTTTTTAAGCAGCGAAGTGGTGAAGCTGGAGTCAGGCAAAGAAAAGCTCTTTTCTGCAGCCAGGATTCCACAATATTCAGCCAGCTTTTCCTGTTTCTCTGAATTTTTAAAAGAGCTTCAAGGCTTGTTTGATTAAATATGAAACAGCTTGAATCTGGTTGGATTGAATTGCATATGTCCTTTATTTTAATTGCATTTGACTGAACATGGGGATTAGGGGTAGGACTTGTGAGGGCTATCCAATAATGTGCATAAATGCTTAGGAAAAGAGACAAAAAAGTTAGTAAAGTAAAGGCAGAGTAAAGGTGAGTGAAGGTAAGTAAAGGTGAGTAAACATGAGTACAGGTTAGGAAAGGTGAGTACAGGTGAGTAAAGGATTACTCCTTTTTTTGTCTCTCATGAGGCTGGCATGCTGAGGTAAAAAAACAAACATCCTCTCTGCTCAGCCCAAAAACACACACTCCACACACTCCTGCGTTCTCACAGCAACACACATTGCCGCTCTCCGCCATCGGCAGATCCTCCCACCCCGGTGAGCAGCGGCGTGCTGGGGAACAGGATAATTACGGCAACGAGCCCCAGTGAGCAGCAGCATGCTGGGGAACAGGATAATTACAGCAACGGGCCCCAGTGAGCAGCGGCGTGCTGGGGAACAGGATAATTACGGCAAAGAGCCCGCTTCCTCTCAGTACCCGAGCAGCCATTAGAGGAGTCCTTTAAAAGAACCGCACAACTGAGCCCCTGCTTCCTCTCCGCCTCTGCTACCATTACTGCTTCCTGTGAAATAAAGATCCTTGACTGAACCACTTCCTGTGAAATAAAGATCCTTTACTGAACCACTTCCTGTGAAATAAAGATTTTCTACTGAACCACTTCCTGTGAAATAAAGATCCTTTACTGAATCACTTTCTGTGAAATAAAGATCCTTTACTGAACCACTTCCTGTGAAATAAAGATCTTTTACTGAAATACAGTACTTCCTGTTAAATAAACTCTCCCACTGTGCCTTACTAAACTGCTTCTTAAAAAAATAATGATCTCTCCTGTGATTTACCAAACGGTTTCCGGTGAAATATCGATCACCTCCGTATTACTAGAATGCTAAATAAAGATACTGTGTTTAACCAAACTGCTCCCTGTGAAAAAAGGTACTCTCTGTGTTTTACTGAGCTGATTCCTGTGAAAGAGCGGTCATGTCTGTGTCGTAATAGACTCCTTCCTGTGAAATAGAAATGCTCTCTGTGTTTCCCAGGTCTAAATGAAAATAGTACATTTTGTCCATGTTTTGAAGAACACTGTTCACACTGATAAAGGGCTCTTGCTTTAAAGAGACACAGCTTCCTTCCCAAATAAACACAAGAGAGGCTGGCGCCGCCCTCCTCCTGAAGTGTGAGTTCAGTAAGAGTGTGTCTCACCTTCCCCGTGCCACTCTAAAAATTCACTTCGGAGTTTATGTAACGGCGATGCCTCTCAGGAGAACTGCGTGTGAAGACACCATACGGAGCGTCGTCAGTCTCCACCCGACCGGCTTCTGCTCCTGCTGCTCCCGTAACCTCTGAATAGCGATGGGCAGGCAGTCGCTCTTTTAGGCTTTTAACTTCGACTTAAGGATGATTTTCCCTTCTCGGGTCACGCAGGGTCAGAGAAAGCTTCGCATTCCATGAAGAATAGATATTCCACAGTCGCATCCCACAACATGCCTTCATGATGCGTAATGAATTCTTCCTCTCGAATGCGGTTATTAAATTTGACCTGATTCAGACTGACAGATGAGACTGTTAGAGTCCTAACTGCTGAAAGTGTGCTCACCTGGTCACTGAAACTACACTAATGACAGAGCAAATGGCAATGACCTAAACTGCACTACGCTAGAATATGGCCGAGTACATATTTCTGAAATGATGTTAAAACTTGGAGACATGTGTTCAGCGGCCTAAACTGATTGAGATATTGGCCGTGACCTGCAAATGCAGCGACAATTGTTTTAGAGGACCTTACTGTATATTGCACTGTGTTTGCACAGGGACTTTATATTGCACTGTGTTTGCACAGTGACTTTATATTGCACTGTGTTTGAGGAATAATGTGGACGCATACCGGCAGGCCATAGACAATGCATGGGCCCAGGGCAGGTTTTTTAATATTCCAAAAATGTTTAATTAAAGCCTTTTTTTCTCCTGTGCAGTGCTGTAGGAGATTCCGTCTTTCAGATGAGACATCAAACCGAGGTCCTGACTCACTGTGGTCATTAAAGACCCCATGACACTCATCGCAATAAGTAAGGGGCTTCCCCGGTGTCCTGGCTAAATTCCCAACCTGGCTCTCTCAACCTGCCACCTAATCATCCCCTGATTTAAATGGCTAATTACCGCTCTCTCCCTCTTCACCTCAGCTGATGTGTGATGAGCGTTCTGGTGCAAAATGGCTACCGTGCATCCCCAGGTGGGTGCTACACACTGCTGGTGGCTGCGGAGTTTCCCCCTCGTCAGCGTGAAGTACTTTGAGCCGGCGAGAAAAGTGCAATTTAAATGCAAGGAATGAATTAGTTAATTAATTAACTCAATTCACCAGGTGGGTGCTTTGATGTTCTTTTCCACCTGAACCACATGCAGCATTGGAGGTCTCAGGTGTCACCCTTTAATAACTGCACAATTATCAATGTTTTATCGGCGCCCTTCAACGTTGAACCTTCAGATTTATTGTTGATGACTTTCCAGATATAGCAGCAGTCAGTCTGAGGCAGTGATAATGGGGAGATGTGCTCCTCTGTGGCATCTTTACACAGTTTTCACCGGGTGATCGTTAGGACACACCGCTGATGCGTGTCCGTGTTTTGGGCGATTGATGGCCTCATTACCTTTAATGGAGTCAGTCCATCACCCGCACCCATGCACACAGACTCACGGCAACCGGGGTTCATCAGACCACGCAGGACGTAAACACGGAGCACAGGAGGCTGATCAAACACTCAAAACATTGTTTTGTGGGCGGAGTTAACAGGTGAATGAGTCATCACAGTGCTCTGGCACTCTGTGGAGACGGTGAGACCTTTCTATCACACGTGACACAAACAAAACCGACACGTTGTTTGCAGCTGCGCACCTCAGAGGAAGACACTGCCATGCTACGTATGTTTTGAAATGGAAAGCAGTTGAGAGGCTGCTTTTTGCTTTCAGACGTGTTTCGGCGTCACCACACGTGTGTAAAAACAGACCCTCAGGGACCCCGGGCAACGCTCAGGTGGAGCGGGAACGCCGTGCAGTTTGGAGTGTGCGGGTGCAGTTTGGAGTGTGCGGGTGCTGGGAATTAAAGTGAAGAGTCTTAAATTAAAATGTGCTTTTTAATCTCTCACTCGCTCACGCTGTCCTGATCCAGCTGCAAAATGAGGAAATCCAGAAGCCTTGAGCAAAGCGCTTAACCTGCATTGCTTCAGTATATATCCGGCTGTGTAGATGGATGCAGTGCAAATGCTGTGTAACAAGTTGTGTAAGTCGCTCTGGATAAGAGCGTCTGCTAAACGCCTGTAATGTGACTGTAGAACGACTCTCCCTGTTTCTCCCGCTGGCTAGTCCTCAGATCGCTGCACATCCAGGTGACTCTCTCCAGGTGAGGTGCTGACCCCAGAGTCAGCGAGCATTCTGCACCGGAGAGCCTGACCCTCGCCCTAAAGGGCGCACCACAGCAAACTGACACGCTGACATTACATTAACCTGAACCTCCTAAGCTCAACCTTAACACTTCTCACAGATAGGACATTGTGCCAAAAAATAATAATAATAACCCCCCCCCCTCACCCCTCCCCCACCCCATTCTCAGTATGACAGCGAGCCACTGGTATCATGCCAATGCCAGGAACATGAGGTCATGAAGGCCAGGATAGGCACAGGGCATCGCTGGCTTCCCCGTGTCACATGACTTTTCATTGCACAGGAAATATCCATATATGGTCTTTAGGGGCGGGACTTAGCCAGTGCTATCTAAAACACGTTATTGGTATTTTATTTTCCTTGGCTATTTACAAAGTAGGTGGTGCTTGCCAGCCCACTCCCCCTAAGCATGACAATGTGCAGCAGTGTTATTACCCCCGACCCACCCCCCAACCCCAAGCTCAGCGCAGTGGAGTAAAGGCTTTTTTGTTATGCAAAACCGATGTAAAAAGGAATCTGGTCTTCAAATCCATGTTTGTTCAGTAAGGCAGTAATTACTCCCTTTCAAGCCCAGCTGGGCAGCCAGCCTGGAGCTGAGCTCTAAGAGGACCCCTGCGGAAAATGGCACAAGGCCCTGCTCCGGAAAACCCGCTGTCACCTCCCGGAACGACGCGCCCCTCCCGGCCAGTCGGAGATCTCAGCAAACCGCAGCACCACCCTTCAGTTCGGGGAAGCGGATCCGTCTCTGACAGGAGCGCGGCACCGCCGTTCACTCAGACCCTGAGTTTAACCACAGAACGGCTTCGGCTACGTGAACGCGTTGTCGATGATGTCGGCGCTAAGCTACGGCTGCAATCGCGTCGCAGGCAGCGCGGCCATCCCTAATGACAGTAATGGAGCTTTGGCCATCCCTAATGACAGTAATGGAGCTTTGGCCATCCCTAATGACAGTAATGGAGCTTTGGCCATCTCTAATGACAGTAATGGAGCTTTGACCATCCCTAATGACAGTAATGGAGCTTTGGCCATTCCTAATGACAGTAATGGAGCTTTGGTCATCCCTAATGAAAGTAATGGAGCTTTGGCCATCCCTAATGACAGTAATGGAGCTTTGGCCATCCCTAATGAAAGTAATGGAGCTTTGGCCATCCCTAATGACAGTAATGGAGCTTTGGCCATCCCTAATGACAGTAATGGAGCTTTGGCCATTCCTAATGAAAGTAATGGAGCTTCAGTTCTGCCTCTGTTAAGGTTAGCCTTGACCCGAGCGAGTCTGAGATGAACTCCACACACGCACTGCTTCTGTCATTCCTGTCAGACTGAGGTCTAAAGCCGTCCCAAGGTCATATAAACTCCACATTCTGAAGCACTCAAAAGAATATTTCGCTCGCAGAAGAGCTCACTGCTGCTTCTGCTCATTAACATCAGTGTCTCACTAAAGAAATATTATCAAGCTTCTTGGCTGTCTCCTAAAAATCCAGGTGTGGTCCCCCGTGGGTCAGAAAGCCTGTTCACAGGTGAGAGAGCGACAGGTATAGGGGCTGAGAACTGTGTGTGTGGAAACCTGTCCGGAACATGATGTCCAAAAGCTTTTAAAATAAACACTGATTAAAGTAAATTCCAGGCTTTAAAAAAACTAACCCGTCACCGTGTGTCACCATAGCGACAGACTTGTCAGAACATATGATATTTATTAAAATTTTAAATAGATGCTTTATCTTTAAACAATTAACTGACAGAGACTGAGATGGATTTTATATGATAGTTCAGTCCTCTGCCAATATGCCATGTCAGTAACACACATGCATTGGACTGATTTAAGTGAGAGAAGATCAGATTGCACTACTAATTTTTACAGAGACCGCTAAGATTCTAAGAGGGATGATGCCAGTTATTTCACTTAAGCACACTCTATACATCAGTAATTTTATTCCACTAACATTTAGCCTCTTCCTCTCTGATTTGCTTGTGAATGTTTCGGAAAGACACTTGACATAGCCTACTTGAAAAGAATGCAAACATAATTAAGGCCTGTAGGATGTAGCGTGGATGTAAGAATGGTAGAATGTCAGAAAGCTAAAGTCAATTGAAATATTTTATGTGCAGTTCAACTGGGTAAAAAAGCTAATGACCAAAATGCAAATTCCTTTCATGCCACAGTTACTGATGTGCAGTTAAAAGGGTCAGCATTTCATGCTGTGCAATTTTTCAGTTTTCAAGTGTCACTTCAATTTGCACTTTCAGCTTGAATAAGGAAATGGGCTAACAACAGAGCACTCAAGAGGTCACTGTTGGACTGATCAGCCACTTGTAGACCACTTTTCATCATTTTTGCCATCAGTCACTTTTCCACTTTTTATAAAGTTCCCATAGGATGACTGCAGGACCATGGACAGCACCAGCACACCCTGAACAGAACTACAGAACTTATGACCATGGACAGCACCAGCACACCCTGAACAGAACTACAGAACTGTATGACCATGGACAGCACCAGCACACCCTGAACAGATCTACAGAACTGCAGGACCATGGACAGCACCAGCACACCATGAACAGAACTACAGAACTGTAGGACCATGGACAGCACCAGCACACCCTGAACAGAACTACAGAACTGTAGGACCATGGACAGCACCAGCACACCCTGAACAGAACTACAGAATTGTAGGCCCATGGACAGCACCAGCCCATGCGGAGCAGAGCTGCAGGACCATGGACAGCACCAGCACACCTTGAACAGAGCTGCAATTCTGAGAAGTGAGAGCCCCACCCTGCCCCTGATCCAAAGTCAATAGTCCCACCCACAGGCTGGCCACGCCAAGCTTCACTTCCTTTGTTCCACCCAACCTTGTTCCTGGTCCCTGCAGGCTACCAGGGGACATTAATCATAGGAACCCCTCTCTTTTATTTACGACCCGCTCTTTCTAAGAGTGCTGTGTGGTCTACAGGGTGTACAGCAGATACATTTCTTCTGCAGCAGGGATAGCGGTGGCTAGAGCTAGCAGGGCTAGCGGTGGTACAATACAGCAGGGCTAGCAGCTAGGGGCGGCACAATGCAGCAGGGCTAGCGGCTAGGGCTAGCAGGGCTAGCGGCGGCACAATGCAGCAGGACTAGCGGCTAGGGCTAGCAGGGCTAGCGGCGGCACAATGCAGCAGGACTAGCGGCTAGGGCTAGCAGGGCTAGCGGCGGCACAATGCAGCAGGACTAGCGGCTAGGGCTAGCAGGGCTAGTGGCGGCACAATGCAGCAGGACTAGCAGCTAGGGCTAGCTGGGCTAGCGGCGGCACAATGGCAGCTTGAGCGGCACACGTAGTAATGCCAAATTACAGAGTGAAGAATGTGAAAAAATAAATGAGTCTTTCGATCTTTAAACAATAAAAAAAAGCTAACAGCCCAGGTGTGTCAGTTAGACAGACGGCTCTAAAAACCTGTAAAGTTATCGCTCAGAGTCTTAAGGGCCTCACACTGATTGCTGTTTCTAATCACACGCAGGACAAATCAACAGGTACAGAGCTGAGAGGGCGATTAACTCCACTCCGCACCCGAAATCGATTTATAAGAGACGCGTAAAAACCACGGCAGAGCAGCCCTGGTACGGAGGGGTCATGTGACCTGGTTCGGATGGGTTCTACGGAACAGAATGGCCCTGTGAAAACTGAATATGCTGTAATGCATTTTAAATACACTGACAGCTTCTGAAAGTATGACAAATGCGTTTCAAAGCACCGCTGAAAGTCGCACCAACCTTAGTTACTGTTGCTAAGCCCAATCAAGCTTTTGCCTCCAAGATCAATTTTTTTATTGGAAACAATGAAAAGCCACAGGGAAATAATCTAGAGTAGACCAGTTCTACCAGCTAACGAGCAATCAGTGCCTTTGGCTAACATAATATTTCATATCTGAGATCTACCGCATATCAGTAAATCAAGAACTGACAAAAAAATGTTTTTGTTTCTGTATGGAAGTAAGTATGTTCACTACAGTTGCAAAGCTGGGCTAGTTGTCTGCAGAGTCAAATCCAAAGCTGGCATTTTCCTAAATTAAACTGTGATTTCACTAATAGAATAAAAGATGCACCAAAGACTCATATGAGTGGCCCATGCACATGCTTGCATTGTTTTTTTTTACATCGTTAAATATATGGCGTGCCTAAGCTAACACACTGAGCTAGACAACGGGCTAACAGAGGGTTCATCTGCTGCCCCCTAGCTGGCATGCATTGTAATAACATAACATAACATAACATAAACAGAGTAAATCACACCAAGCCCTGTGGTTCTGTGGAAGCGCATGCACATCTGGAGAGAGAATGGCATTTCCCCTGGAGCTGGGTCATGTGACTGAAGCCGGGTCATGTGACTGGAGCCGGGTCATGTGACTGGAGCTGGGTCATGTGAGTGAAGCTGGGTGACCAGGTGGCTCCATTGTCTCTGTATCATTATGCTGAGCAGGACCAGCAGGAAGCGTACAAACACCCAGAGGAATAAAGACTGATCTCAGCGCCCTGTCCAGGGTGCAGCAGTCTGATATTAACACTTCAAGTGTAAAGCGTATAATCACTGAGGTCTGTAATCAGTCATTTAAATGGATCTTAAACCCTATGGAGCAGCCCCCTGTGGCAGGAACACAGAGTCCCTCTCTTTCTTTCTCCCTCCCGCTGTTTCTTCAAAAGCTCCCCCCCCCCCCAGCCCCCCGCCTGTACGTCAGCTACAATTACTGAGATTTCGAGTTTTACAGTTACTATGTAGGAATGGTACAAACACAATAACACACAGATGAAAACAAGCACACACAGAAGCAAACATACACGCGCTCAGGCGAAATATGCTCAGACGTGCGCACTTACAGATGCACGAATGCACACACACACACACACACACACACATACAAAGCACACACACATGCACACACTCACACAGACACACAATCTCTCACACAATACACACACACACAGTCCTACCCAATACCAGCACACTGTGCTCACGCTGTGGTCTCGGGTACAAGCCCGTCTCACAAATAAGGCTCTTACATTACGCTCTTTATACTTATCATTCTGGTTAGGGTTAGGGTTAGGGTTAGGGTTAGGGTTAGGGTCAGGGTTAGGGTTAATAAGGCTCTTACATTACGCTCTTTATACTTATCATTCTGGTTAGGGTTAGGGTTAGGGTTAGGGTTAGGGTCAGGGTTAGGGTTAGGGTTAGGGTTAGGGTTAGGGTTAGGGTCAGGGTTAGGGTTAATAAGGCTCTTACATTACGCTCTTTATACTTATCATTCTGGTTAGCGCAGCCTCTGAAGAGCACAATGACTGTGCCTCAGCTTCCACAGCTTCCAGGCTCATACCTGCTCGCATGCACACAAACACACTCACTAAATATAAATTATCCCCAGAGTTTGGTTCAGTTCTGCTAATTCGGGACAAGAATTAAAGTCACATATTTCCTGGGGATTTCTTTCCAAGCCATGAACTGAATTTCCATTGAATTCCTGGAATGACTGAATTGACATGAACGGGCTCGAACCCAGATAGTCTCAACATTCTGAAAATGAAGGAAAATAAAAGTTATGCATGTGGAAGGTGAGTGCCAGAAGAGAGCACTTTCGTGAGAGAAAGAGAGAAAGAAGGGAAAGAGAGATAACCACATCAGCCCCCAGCTCCAAGGCAGCCATGACATCATTTTGTTACAATTAAACCAATTCTTACTTCCACCACCAGCTATCCTTCGTCCACCTACTGCTGACAATATGAAGGAGGAGCTGGTTCTTACTGAAGCTGGTTCTTACCGAAGCTGGTTCTTACTGAAGCTGGTTCTTACCGAAGCTGGTTCTTACCGAAGCTGGTTCTTACTGAAGCTGGTTCTTACTGAAGCTGTCACTTACAAATCTTTTTCACAGCAAGATTTCTGCAATTCAGCTCCTTTAACACATCGACATTCTTTATTCTATTGTCCTGCTCACCTCCTCCTTCCTTAACTCTTAAACAAAATGTACATAGAACAATGAACGATGAGTAAGCTTTCAGCTTTACACCTCCCACTGTGTATTGCCGGGGGGGGGGGGGGAGGTTTGCACCGCCTAATTTAAAATATTACTGATGTACGGTCAAACTGAACTTCTCAAGAGGCTCTTCAGTTTTATAGAAACTTGAGTGAAATAAATGAGGACCTAAAGAGAGAGAATACAGAGAGAGGAAGAGAGAGAGAGAGACAGAGAGAGAGTGGGAAAGAGAGATAGAGAGGGTGAAAGAGAGAGAGAGAGAGAGAGAGAGAGTGGGAAAGAGAGATAGAGAGGGTGAAAGAGAGAGAGATAGCGAGAGAGGGGGGAAGAGAGAGAGACAGAGAGAGAGGGGGGAAGAGAGAGAGATAGAGAGAGGGAAAGAAAGAGGAGAGAGAGAGAAAGAGAAGAGATGTACTCTGTAACAGCTGACAGGATTATGATGTCACAGAGGCTTGGTGACTTCATTAGCACTGTCGGCATCTGTCTGTCAGTCTGCCCCCCCACCCACCCCCGCCCCCCCCCCCCCCCCCCAAGCAGGACTCAGCTGTCTCTGGCTGTCTCCCTGACAACCTGAACAAGTTGCTTTTTTTAGAACTCCCCCAGACCCCCCCCCCACTCTGCTCTGTAATGACCTCGCCCACTCTACTGGCAGCAGGGATGACCACTCCTGTCCTGGCCTGTCTGCACACAAGCAGTGGGAAACCAACTTTTCAACAATTAAAGCCTGTTTAAAAATCCCATTTAGATGATAATTAATCCTGATTAGGACTGAATGACACACACAGGCCTCCTTTGGCCAGCAGTGTGATTTGAGATTTCAGGAGACAATGTACTACGGATAAATACAAATGAATTCACCAGAGAGAAAATCCTCATTTAAATGACCATGTAGTGTGCGTGTGCATGTGGGTGAGAGTCTGTGTGAGTGTGTCTGTGTGTGTGTGTGTGTGTGTGTGTGCGTGTGCGTGTGCGTGTGCGTGTGGGTGAGAGTCTGTGAGTGTGTGTGTGTGTGTGTGGGTGAGAGTCTGTGAGTGTGTGTGTGTGTGTGTCTGCATGCGTGCACGCGTACATGTGTGCATGCATGCGTTTGCTCGTATGTGCGTGTGTGTGGAATGGGAGCTGTTTCTCAGAAGTCAGGGCAGGGTCAGGGGTCAGAGGTCAGAGCGGGGTCACAGCATGGAGCTGCCAGTCTCTTATCTGTAGCGCTCAGTTGCTCATCATACTGAGCAATGAACACAGGATATGAGTCTGACCAGCAGCAGCTGAGGCTTCTATTCTGGGCTCAATGGCATCGCCACGGCTAACATCCCAGCAGCAGCTTCAACCTGTGAGAGCGCACAAGCCACTGAACACATCTCACACACCAGAGTACCACACACATCTCTCTGAGCAGACTCACACAGTCAGGAGCTGGAGAACCACACACATCTCTCTCTGAGCAGACTCACACAGTCAGGAGCTGGAGAACCACACACATCTCTCTCTAATCAGACTCACACAGTCAGGAGCTGGAGTACCACACACATCTCTCTCTGAGCAGACTCACACAGTCCAGTGCTGGAGAACCACACACATCTCTCTCTGAGCAGACTCACACAGTCAGGAGCTGGAGAACCACACACATCTCTCTGAGCAGACTCACACAGTCAGGAGCTGGAGAACCACACACATCTCTCTGAGCAGACTCACACAGTCAGGAGCTGGAGAACCACACATCTCTCTCATCACTACAGTCAGGAGCTGGAGTAACCACACACATCTCTCTGAGCAGACTCACACAGTCCAGAGCTGGAGAACCACACACATCTCTCTCTGAGCAGACTCACACAGTCAGGAGCTGGAGAACCACACACATCTCTCTCTGAGCAGGCTGGAGAACCACACACATCTCTCTCTGAGCAGACTCACACAGTCAGGAGCTGGAGAACCACACACATCTCTCTGAGCAGACTCACACAGTCAGGAGCTGGAGAACCACACACATCTCTCTGAGCAGACTCTCTGGTTTGACATGTCCAGCCTGTTTGGATGGGTGGCAGATTTCTGCCTGGTGAGAAGAGAACCCTTTGTAGCCTGAGGAATTCCTCACTGTGCATTCATCACTGTAAATATTAAGATTAATCTATAAACATTACATATTCATTACTGTAAGTATTATGTATTCATCTCTGTAAGTATAACATAATAATCGGTAAATATTACATGTTTGCCTGCAAATATTGGATACTAATCTACAAATATTGTATTAGTCTCTGTAAATATTAGATATACATTTCTGTAATATTATCTCAGTAAGTATTATGTATTAATCTCTAAATATTAAGTATCCATCTGAATAAATGTTATGCATTGATCTGCATACAAGTTATTGTAATCTGAAAATGAATAATAACTAAAATATATACCTAAAATACTGAGGAAAATGTGCCACAACCTTTATTCTTTAGTGTATAGGTTATATTAGTGCATGCACACATATACCTAATATGCTGTATGCATGTTACAGTAACATATACAGAGAGAGAGAGAGAGAGAGAGAGAGAGAGAGAGAGAGAGAGAGAGAGAGAGAGAGAGAGAGAGAGAAGAGGAGAGCGGGGGTGAGGATGTGTACACACAGTACACACACATAAGGGGTTAATGTACACAGAGCGTAATCTTTAGAGCGGTGGAGATCAGACTGCTGAAAGGGCAGTAATAGAGGAGGAGAGGTGAAAACAGAGGCCCTTCAGTTTTGTGTTTCACACGCCCGACGTTTGAATTGACCCCGCTATTATCCGCAATCCCGCTGGTTGCCACGGTTTCCCAGACTCAATCCCTCCGCGTGGCATTCCCAGTTCTGCACGTGCTCAGACGCTGCGCGTGTGACGCGTGCCTCCCCCTCAATTTAGCCCTCCATACAACCACCCTCCTGCCCCCGAACCCCCCAGCCTGCTCTCCATCAGGGGAACCCCCCACCCCCCCAAGCCCACAGGAGCAAGGGCACATGTCCGCTAGGGGAAACCCTGGCCTTCGCTACCCCCAGGCCAAACTAGGGGAAACCCAAATTAGAAATACTTCACAGTATCGGGACCCAAATTATGAATCTGGTACCTTTCAGGGACCCTTCGAATACACATGCTAGCACAGCCTAGTGAAGTACAGACTCGTTCTGGGACCCACCTCATACACCCCCGCACCCCATTTTGGGTCCGACCCACAGTTTAAGAAGCACTGCGGTACATTAAATAAGGGTGTTTGGTAAGAAGGAGAGGGACAGTGTGGGAGAACACCACCGCGGGTCCGGGTTACACCGGCTATGGCTCAGCGAGGGCCACACAAGCGATAAGAGTCCCAGCTTATCGCTTCATGGAGACTGCAGACAGCCGCAGATAGCATCGAAGGATCCGGCATGGCCTGCAGTTAACACGAAAACAACCGAACTCCTGCGTGTGTAGTGCTCGGCAGAGCTCTGTCTCTACTGACAGCAGTGCGTTTCCACGGTTATCTCAGCCCTGCCACACTGTTGCTCATTGTTACATCACAGGTCTGAATACAATGCTTATTGTTACATCACAGGTCTGAATACAATGCTTATTGTTACATCACAGGTCTGAATACAATGCTCTCTTAATGTTGCTGCAATGTTGGATCAATGTTGTGAGCCAGCACAGATGCTGAAGCCTGTTACAAAACCTCTTTGAGTAAAGGAAGCTCTTACCCAATGTGCACCTGCGTGCTTTCAGTGAGACCTCTCCAGTCGTTTCCTTTACCAATCAGCTAGAATGCTTTTCATATTTATGTTGTTTAGCAGTGTGTGCAATGCGGTGTGCAGGCATGTTCTTGTTTGCACTGTTCTGTGAAGTCTTAATTAATGTAAAGACCTTTTCACAGAAAGAAGAATAAAAATAGTATGTTCCTCTCATAAAAACACACACACACACACAGATAGAAAACAGCTTGATGGCGTGATAGGGTATTTGAACATTTCAAAGCTCTCAGATGCAATCTGTGGATGTAAGTATAACTCCAAACTCTCAGCAGGCTCTCCTGCTCATCCAAAGCACTGTGATCTCACACTGAGAGTCTCTGATTCACATATGGGGCTGGGGAGGGGGGGGGGGGGCTTCACACTCTCCCTCCCCCCCCCCCCCCCCCCCAACAAACCCCAAAAAAGCAGCAGCATCCCCTCCCGCTGAGAGAGAAAACCGCAAACACAAACAGCGTAATCGCAGCTTCGGATGCCAACATGTCCGTGAGTAAGCCCTCTGAAGCTCGGAGACGGGATCTCCGCACACCACTCCGCTTCCAAGCAGACCCAGGAGCTTCCGCCTTTCTGACGCTACAGCCTTCTGCTCTGAGAGACGCAGACCAACCCACTGATGCTGCATTACTGCCATCATCATCATCATCATCATCACCACCAACATGACCCTCATCATGAGCAGCATTAATCATGGACTGCTAGGCTGGTCCTGTTTATTTAAATGTAATCCAACTGCCAATAACAAAGTGGTTGACCCGGCACTTCATTTTAAATGGGTGTGGACTGGCTTATGGGTTGGGTCATACACAGGTGAGCTGTTTATTTGAAGTACAAAATAACAGTCTTATAGGCTGGAACGACATCCAGCAGAACAACATGTAGTTATGAGGGGAAAACTTGGTGCAAGGGATCCTTCCGACAGCCAGTGCATTTAACGAATGGTAGCATAAGTACAACAAGTTGTATTCCAAAACTGGAAATAAAACTGATTGAAAACCCACAGAACAAATGTATCAAGGAATAATGTGAATTATATTTACTGCACGCGTATATGCCTAATATACTTGTAATGTTACTATTTTTTGACTTGCGAGAGTGATTAACTAAAGGAATGAAAGTGTGTTAAAACTGCAGACACACCGTAAAATATCCTCTGTTATTTCCGCTCTAACAGAGTTAATTCAACTCTTAACAGATAACATTTGGTCCCACTCTGAAATATAGGACCAAATGTTATCTGTTAACAGTTGAATCGACAGAGTTGAATTATCACTGGACATTTTGCAGTGCGTGCACGCGCTCAGAAGCGGAGGCTGTTGAGGACGCAGGAGGAGGTCACGTCACCTGGACAAGACCACGGTCAAGCGCGAGCACCCGCGCGCGAGAAGAACATCCTCCAGACTCCCGCTATATCCGCGCGCAGCGCTCTATCCCCACCTGCCGCCCTGCGTCAGGAGCCAATCTGCACGCGGGCAAACAAGCGCTCTCCTTTCCTCCGGGTCTCGCGCGCGCGCCTATAGCTCTGCAAACTTCAAAGCCATTGCAGGACACCGACCACAGAGCGTGAGGCTGTAAACATCATTTGATCTGTGCGATTTAATCATAGCTCCCTTATTTATCCAGACAAACACACATTCCCACCTCTGCCCGCACCAAATTTTAAGACAAGCGTGTTTCTTTCATTCAAATGTTCCATGTAGCGTTGCAAATAAAATGAGTCTATTTTCAAAGTTGGCGGTAGCATTTGCAATAAATTAATTGTCCTATAATTAAGAATTATGACATCGTGCATATGTTGTCGGCGCCTATACCCCGTGTGTACATACACTTAGCTTTTCCGCCTGCGCTTTTTCTGCTTAATGACTAATTTCCGACCAGAATTTGTGGTGTTCAACCCCCACAGAAAAAACAGGTCCTCTTCGTTCGACGGTCGCATTAAACGGCTGCACTGCTCAGTTCTGCACCGGGAAGCCCGTAGATCGCAATCGCACGCAGTCCAGCCCGACCGCGACACAACGAGCAACTTGCCAGGTATCGAAATAGATGCGAATACGGTGACACTCCTGGGACCATGCGAGTGGACGGATGTCGCGTGAAGGAAAATCAGAACATTCAGACAACGATTTAGACTTAAGACACTGAACTAATCTGTAATTATCGTTTTGCTGTCTTTCGTTTCATGGCTTCACATTGGATTTCTCTCGGAAAAGAACGTGCTCTAACTACAAAACAGCGTCGCCCGACTAAACCGCGCATCCGGTTCTGTGTGTTCTGCCTCGGCTCCGCTCACAACCCAAAGCACTTCCGAGCAAAAGCCGAAATGTGACCAGCGCGCGCGACTGCAAGAAAGCAACTTCTGCCTGGTTGTCACGCAAATTAGCATTCTGTCTTACCTTGGCAGCTGCACGCGAACAATCCCAGGAAATAGACGCGTGTCAGAATCATTTTCGGCGGGCTCGCGGAGGGACGACTCCCCGTGTTTGTAGTGATTTGAGACAGCTGTCGACTAGAGACGACCGACCCTTGCGCTCCTCTCTCTCTCTCTCTCTCTCTCTCTCTCTCCCTCTCTCTCGTTTGCGATCCACAGTGAAGCGCAACCAGCTGATTCAATGCAGTACTTGTTCAAACAGCTGGACAGGCTAACAAGTATGCGTGCGTAGCCCCTTGTGGCTCATGCATTGGAAATATTAGCATGAAAGCAGTAATTATGAATGTATAAGGATCACTCCTACTCTAGACAGACCAGAGGTTCTCAAGGTAGATTCGGAATGCATTTCCTCCCAAGGCTGAAGAATTTGTGTAATTGAAAACGTGTTAAAGTTCGACTATGACTGCGTTTAGTTGACCAGGTGCCCACTGATTTACCATAGCAGAGAGATAACTTATTACAGAAAATTAAAGGGAATGATCTGATTAAATGTTTTAAAATGTGAATATGGCACGTTATAAATTCATAGTACACACTGTTATTTATTATTCAAGTAATCTCTCAATGTATATCAAGTTTCCAGTTAGAAGCTCATTATAATTTGGGGGGTTTGCACTTGAACAAAGCCATTAAAAGCCCCCTTACCAAGGTTGCCCATCACTGCATGTGGCACACAGAAGTGTGTTTTTGGCATCCCTCTTTTGGCTATTTGCACAACATCACTCAAATAGTTTTGAGAGCCCTTTCTGCTGACACAGCGGCATTGAGAGAGAGCATCAGGTCTGGCTCTGAGAGTAACAGTGTGTAATGTTCAGTGTGTTGGACTCTGGCGCTGAGGGTAGCAGTGTGTAGTGTTCAGAGTTCTGGACTCTGGCAGTGTGTAATGTTCAGTGTGTTGGACTCTGGCGCTGAGGGTAGCAGTGTGTAGTGTTCAGTGTGCTGGACTCTGGCAGTGTGTAGTGTTCAGTGTGTTGGACTCTGGCGCTGAGGGTAGCAGTGTGTAGTGTTCAGTGTGCTGGACTCTGGCAGTGTGTAGTGTTCAGTGCGCTGGACTCTGGTCCTGTGGGCAACAGACTGTAGTGTTCAGTGTGCTGGACTCTGGTCCTGAGGGTAACAGTGTGTAGTGTTCAGTGCGCTGGACTCTGACAGTGTGTAGTGTTCAGTGCGCTGGACTCTGGTCCTGAGGGTAACAGACTGTAGTGTTCAGTGCGCTGGACTCTGGTCCTGTGGGTAACAGACTGTAGTGTTCAGTGTGCTGGACTCTGGTCCTGAGGGTAACAGTGTGTAGTGTTCAGTGCGCTGGACTCTGACAGTGTGTAGTGTTCAGTGTGCTGAGCTCTGGCAGTGTGTAGTGTTCAGTGTGTGTAACTGTAATAATGCTGCACTTCCCAGGCACTTTCTCCATAGATTTCCACTGCAGTTTTCACCTGCATATGCACTGATGAACGTATTCAGTAGGGGAGGTACAGGCTGTTGATTCATTTGGCTGAATTGACAGAGTGAACCCTCGACCTACAATTAATGCAACACGTTGATAATTAAACCTAAATTGTTTTTAATTCAGTTTGGCTGCCGTCGACAAAACACATAAAGGAATATAAAAACCCTGCTCTTTCTTTCTCCGGTGTTTCAGGAAAAAGATCAGTTTAATGTGGCCCGATACATCTCTGGGGGCCAAACTGTCGAACGGCACACACACAGAGGCAGTGAAATTTGCTTTTATGTTTCCGTTTATTGTGATGGATCACAAAAAGCAAAGCCGGGCACGCAGGCATTACCCCCCCCCCCCCCCGCTAATTTCCCCTCAACTAGGCAGGTGAAAGCCGCAGAAATCAATGAGTTTGACACACTTACAATACTCGTCAGAATTAATGACTTCAATTTCACAAGCTGAGCGAGACGGAGGTGGAGAGAGAGAGAGAGAGAGAGAGAGAGAGAGAGAGAGAGAGAGAGAGAGAGAGAGAGAGAGAGAGAGCGACGCTCACACAGGTAATTCGTTTTAAAAGGTCTGTAATCATGCAGATTTTTTTTTCTTTTTTAACCAATTTTGTTGTTAAAGTTCAAAGGAACTCAGCTGGGCAACAGCAGTGCAATCACCACAACCTCCAGGAAAACAGCGGAAGAGAATCACAATGCTGCAGGGATTTAATATTCCCTAAAGAACGCCGTCTTCACCACGCGACCTTCCAACACCACTCCCGTTCAGAGGCTCACACTCTGAGGTGAAAAAATAAATAAGGAAAAGATACTATTTTGTCATGAGATGCAGACAACAACCACGCTCTAAAGCGTCTGACTGCCGGGGAAATATTCCGCAAAGGCTGAATGAAAGTTTGGGATGAAACTCACCGCAGCCTGGAGACCAAGTGAATCACTCAGAGGGTCTCCCCTGCATCGCCATGTTTCCTGAGGTGTTGACCTTTCTTCTTTGATATCGTTCCTGTTTCTGGATCTCTGGGTTAAGTTCCTGTGTCATAGATCCTGTATTAGGATCTTGGGGTTGATTTCAGTGTGACATATCCTGTTTTAGAAGCTCTAGAAGCTGTAAAAAAAAAACATCTCTTCTATAGATTTATTTCTAAAATATTTGTTCAGGGAATGTGTCTTGTTTGTTTCTATGCTTTCTTTTTTTTTGGGGGGGGCAGGTGTTTGAAATTAGCCTTTGGCTATATACAGCGCATCGGATGTTTGTTTTATCTACAGCAGGCACCGTGGAAACGAGGAGGCGCTGATGGTGATGCTGCAGCGGGCACCGTGGAAACGGGGAGGCGCTGATGGTGATGCTGCAGCGGGCACCATGGAAACGGGGAGGCGCTGATGGTGATGCTGCAGCGGGCACCGTGGAAACGGGGAGGCGCTGATGGTGATGCTGCAGCGGGCACCGTGGAAACGGGAGGCGCTGATGGTGATGCTGCAGCGGCACGTGGAAACGAGGGCGCTGATGGTGATCTGCAGCAGGCACCGTGGAACGAGGAGCGCTGATGGTGATGCTGCAGCGGGCACCGTGGAAACGGGGAGGCGCTGATGGTGATGCTGCAGCGGGCACCGTGGAAACGGGGAGGCGCTGATGGTGATGCTGCAGCGGGCACCGTGGAAACGGGGAGGCGCTGATGGTGATGCTGCAGCGGGCACCGTGGAAACGGGGAGGCGCCGATGGTGATGCTGCAGCGGGCACCGTGGAAACGGGGAGGCGCCGATGGTGATGCTGCAGTGGGCACCGTGGAAACGGGGCGGCGCTGATGGTGATGCTGCAGCGGGCACCGTGGAAACGGGGAGGCGCTGATGGTGATGCTGCAGCGGGCACCGTGGAAACGGGGAGGCGCTGATGGTGATGCTGCAGCGGGCACCGTGGAAACGGGGAGGCGCTGATGGTGATGCTGCAGCGGGCACCGTGGAAAGGGTAGGCGCTGATGGTGATGCTGCAGCGGGCACCGTGGAAACGGGAGGCGCTGATGGTGATGCTGCAGCGGGCACCGTGGAAACGGGAGGCGCTGATGGTGATGCTGCAGCGGGCACCGTGGAAACGGGAGGCCCGATGGTGATGCTGCAGCGGGCACCGTGGAACGGAGGCGCTGATGGTGATGCTGCAGCAGGCACCGTGGAAACGGGGAGGCGCTGATGGTGATGCTGCAGCAGGGCACCGTGGAAACGGGAGGCGCTGATGGTGATGCTGCAGCGGGCACCGTGGAAACAGGGAGGCGCTGATGGTGATGCTGCAGCGGGCACCGTGGAAACGGGAGGCGCTGATGGTGATGCTGCAGCGGGCACCGTGGAAACGGGGAGGCGCTGATGGTGATGCTGCAGCGGGCACCGTGGAAACGGGGAGGCGCTGATGGTGATGCTGCAGCGGGCACCGTGGAAACGGGGAGGCGCCGATGGTGATGCTGCAGCGGGGGTCTCCGCCCTCCTGGGGTCACGCTCCACACAGCTCCCTGCCAGCGGAGCACAATTTAATGGCGTTTAATTCGGCACACATTAGAGGAGCGCAGGCCTGGAGAGAAGCCAGATTAATGTTTACAGTAACGAGGCGCAGCGGAAAGACGTGATTTATGGGGCCGGAGCACGGGACGCAGGACGAGCGGGCGAGGCTCCCTCTTTGGGCCGCTGCTGAACAGAAGAACACACGGGCTGATGTTCTGCATATGAAGCCATCAATAAACGGTCTGATTAAATTATTACTGCAATCAATACACGGTACACAGCATGGCACAACCAACCCAGCGTGCATGCACACACACACACACACACAAGCATGTGCACAAATACACACGCGCACACACAAGGGTGTGCACAAATACACACTTGCACATGCATGTACACAAATACATGCACACACACACTCACGCACACAAATACACACACACGTACCAATACAACCATGCATACACAAGCGCGCACAAATATGCACATGCAAACATAAACACATGCACACACTCACGCAGGCACACACAGACTAACACAGCTAGTGCTGCTAAAGCAACTAGGGCTAATGCAGCTAACACAGCTAGCCCTGCTAAAGCAACTAGGACTAATGCAGCTAACACAGCTAGCCCGCTAAAGCAACTAGGGCTAATGCAGCTAACACAGCTAGCCCGCTAAAGCAACTAGGGCTAATGCAGCTAACACAGCTAGCCCGCTAAAGCAACTAGGGCTAATGCAGCTAACACAGCTAGCCCGCTAAAGCAACTAGGGCTAATGCAGCTAACACAGCTAGCCCGCTAAAGCAACTAGGGCTAATGCAGCTAACACAGCTAGCCCGCTAAAGCAACTAGGGCTAATGCAGCTAACACAGCTAGCCCCGCTAAAGCAACTAGGGCTAATGCAGCTAACACAGCTAGCCCCGCTAAAGCAACTAGGGCTAATGCAGCTAACACAGCTAGCCCCGCTAAAGCAACTAGGGCTAATGCAGCTAACACAGCTAGCCCCGCTAAAGCAACTAGGGCTAATGCAGCTAACACAGCTAGCCCGCTAAAGCAACTAGGGCTAATGCAGCTAACACAGCTAGCCCCGCTAAAGCAACTAGGGCTAATGCAGCTAACACAGCTAGCCCGCTAAAGCAACTAGGACTAATGCAGCTAACACAGCTAGCCCCGCTAAAGCAACTAGGGTTAATGCAGCTAACACAGCTAGCCCGCTAAAGCAACTAGGGCTAATGCAGCTAACACAGCTAGCCCCGCTAAAGCAACTAGGGCTAATGCAGCTAACACAGCTAGCCCCGCTAAAGCAACTAGGACTAATGCAGCTAACACAGCTAGCCCGCTAAAGCAACTAGGACTAATGCAGCTAAGGCAGCTAAGACAGGTAATTCAACTAAAGCAGCTAAGGAAACTAACAGCAGCTAATACAGATAAAGACCCTTTTTCCACCTCGCACACCATCAATCCCTTAGAGTTTGGCATCAAACACATTGCAGTAAAAGTTCTCTTCACATCCACCCTGCTAATGAGATATACCAGCTGTGCTACTTTTAGCAGAATCTGGCTCAATTCCCTCTTCTCATTGGATTCTACAGGATAGTAAGCAGATGGATTAAACATTCATAACAGTGTCTATTTTAAAGACCGTTTATTAGGACATATCCATTTCAGCCTGAATTACACCATGCTACTACAGGAAAATCTGGTACACACACACACATATGTACACACAGCAGGTAAATGTCACACACATACACTCACGTGAGGATTTATGCACATGCTTCAAACTCACACTAACACAAACTCAAACGCATACACACACAGACACTTAAAACACATGCAATCACCTACACACATACAAAAACCCACATTCATAGCAGGTCGCCCCCTTCCAGCACACATACACACACACACACACACGCACACACACAACCACACGTACACACGCACACACACACACACAACCACACGTACACACGCACACTTGTGCAGCATGTGCACTTGCAGTACATAGATTAGTTCTTGGTTCTTTATACATCTGCATTGCTGCATGACTGAGCACAAGGCACAGTTCTAACTGATTATCCATCCCGATACCATTAATCCCCAACACATCTCCGCAGAGTTAGAGTCAGGTTGACCGTGTAAGACAAGCGTGGGTGTGACTGCTGCCCTCCATACTAAACACAGACTGGGCGGGACAGCCATGTGTCACAGAAAACAATAAAATCCTGCGGCAGCCCTGAAGGCCCGAAAAAAGGGGGTTTCTTCTCCTCAGGCTTTTGCACATTTCTGAGTTAATTTAACTGAGTTTAATTAGTCATTTAGCAGACGGTCAGATCCAGAGTGACTGGGCTGATTGGCCAAGTGTGAACAAGAAGTCCCTCCCGGTTTCCATTCATTGGTCACTTGTGATGTCACACAGGATTGGACAAGTTTGTGAGTGGTCAGGGGGGTCAGGGTTGGGGGATGAGGTGTGAGAGGGTGTGTAGTGTGTGTGTGTGTGTGTGTATATAGTGTGTGTGTGAGAGGGTGTGTGTGCATGAGCGTGTGTGTGCGTGTGTGTGTGAATTCTCATTGTGCCATGCTCAGCTGTAGTGTTTTTCAGGCGTTGATTTATTATGGCCATCAATCACCTGCTGACGCTCGTTCATGCTTGTGTGTGACAGGCAGAGTTATTATTAATACAGCAGAGCACAGGGAAAAGGGGAGGAGCACACGCATGCACACGTACACACACACACACGCGCACGCACATACACACACACATACTCTCACACACACACACACCACTCACACACGTACACACACACACACGCACATACACACACACATACTCTCACACACACACACATACTCTCTCACACACACACACACCACTCACACACACACGTACTCTCACACACACACACGCACACGCTTGCACACACACATACAGATGCATATTTATGCACAAACATCCACTCACTCCTTCACTTTGCTGTGGGTAGAAATTTCTCTCGTCATCAATAGAAGGCAAAAAATGCTTATTATGCAAAATATTTTTGGAGTAATAATTAACTCATTCTATATTCTCTCTGCTTCAAAAAAAAGCATCTGGTTTGTAAAGGAGGAGTGCGGCACACACAGAGTTTCCCAAGGTCAGAATGAATTAACTGATGTGGAACGGGTAGAAGTATAAAACGCCACACCAGCAATTATAAATCACGGATGATACTCCTCACAACGCATAAATATTGAAATATACCAATTAATGCGAAACGTGGCTCATAATGACTGCTGCTTGCACGAGATATTAATGGGTCTCGGGGACTCCCGGCCTGCAGTAATGAGGGGGGTCACACAGCGAGGCAGGACTGAGGGAGACTCAGCATGATGAAGAACAGCTTTACATTCAAAATCCCCTCCAGACAGAAAATCTTTATTTGTGACGGATACGAAAATGTGTGCGTGTGTGAGACAGAGAGAGACGGAGCATATTTATGTGTGTGCGTGTGTGAGAGAGAGAGAGTGTGTGTGTGTGTGTGTGTGTGTGAGAGAGAGAGAGAGAGAGAGTGTGTGTGTGTGTGTGAGAGAGAGAGAGAGAGAGAGAGAGAGTGTGCGTGTGTGGAAATGTAACATCCCGTATTGTAGAGCTGATCTTCTTGTCCACACACTCAGTGTGTACTGGGACACTGGAGGAGATGAGCTTTTGGGGGAGGCCATGAGACTGGAGTGTGGTTTATTCTGCTCTTTCAATAAAAGCAGTGCACTCTATTAGCACTGATGCTCCAGCAGGACATGCCTGGCATACCTCACCCACACAATTCCAGGTAGGAGAAATCTGGTCAAGACCTGAACAACAGGCACCTGAGAGACAGAGAATGGGGAGGAGAGAGAGAGAAAAGAAGAGAGAACAAGAGAGAGGAGAAGAATCGAGGGATAAAGAGAGTGAAGGAGAGAGCTAGGGAGTGGGAAAGAATGAGCATGAAAGAGAGAGATACTGTCTTGCTGTAAGACTCTAAATAAACCAGAACAAACTTACCTTTTAGCTATCTCGGATGGATAGACCGAAAAAGACCATATGAGCAAATAGTATCCGACAGATCTTTGAACAGTTGTCCAAATTGGAATAATATGTCAAAGATTACCCAAACCCTGTGGGTTCCCTATCACTGAGCAGAGGCTGTGTGAAAAACTGCAGGAACTCCATCAAAAGAAAGCTTTTAAATATCAGAATTTCTAATTAAATAGCCTTCAGCTAAACGGGGGGGGGGGGGGTGTTATTAAATATCTTTGATAAGATTCAGTGTGTGTGTGTGTACTTACTGATATCTGAAATCAAAGAGTAATAACCCCTGTTTTCAAAAGCCAATATGAATTAAACCTGAACACTTACTGAGCCATGTTATATTACATGCAGCAAAATAAACACAAGAATTCTAAACTTCCTTAATGAATAAAATGTCTTGAGTAAAAGCCAAATTGGGTTTTTACCAAATGTACATATTCACACCCTAAACACCCTAATACAATATTATTAATGCAACAGTCGGTCAGTCTGAGTACAGTGCTGTTTAATATCAATGACCTGGCTGCAACAGTCGGTCAGTCTGAGTCCAGTGCTGTTTAATATCAATGACCTGGCTTCAACAGTCGGTCAGTCTGAGTCCAGTGCTGTTTAATATCAATGACCTGGCTGCAACAGTCGGTCAGTCTGAGTCCAGTGCTGTTTAATATCAATGACCTGGCTGCAACAGTCGGTCAGTCTGAGTCCAGTGCTGTTTAATATCAATGACCTGGCTGCAACAGTCGGTCAGTCTGAGTCCAGTGCTGTTTAATATCAATTACCTGGCTGCAACAGTCGGTCAGTCTGAGTCCAGTGCTGTTTAATATCAATGACCTGGCTGCAACAGTCAGTCAGTCTGAGTCCAGTGCTGTTTAATATCAATGACCTGGCTGCAACAGTCGGTCAGTCTGAGTCCAGTGCTGTTTAATATCAATGACCTGGCTGCAGTACTGGAGTGGTCAGCAGACCCTGGTCTCACCCGGCATGGCGTGGAAATAAAAACCCTGCCGTTGCCTGATGACCTGGTTCTGCTGTCGCCCACGGCACGAGAGCCGCAGCCAAGCCGGCATCCGCTGCATTAGTGCTGCCAGACCTGGGCCCTGGCAGCAAACAAGAAGAAAACAAAAACGTTTTTCAAATTACAGTATTTCAGAAAAGAACCAGATGTCAGGTTTTTCTAAATTATGGTATTCCAGAAATGAACCAGATGTCAGGGTGTAAAATGCTATTTCACGATTGGACATTGCAGAACTTATTTAGACAGAAAAATAAGCTCAACAGGAAGCTGAACTCGGCAGCAAAGGAAGTGAAATAAGGCGCACACAAGGTAATTATGCCACAAGAGCGCATTAAAATGAAAATGATAATTAAAATCTGGATAAAAATATTTAAATCAGTCATCAGTCAATCAATTGCACTTTATGGCTGTGAAGTGTGGGGTCCAATCGCACATCCAGATCTCGGTAAACAGGAGAAACACCCAAAAGGAACCTTCCACTCTTTCTGCAGTGGCAGGTCCTAGCAGCAGCCTGGGAAACAGCTCCTCCATGTCAGTGTCCCCACTTGCCCCCTCCTGCAGTAGCCTCCAGTCTTCGGTGGTCAAGGCACTCCTACACTCCTATACTCCTATACCGCTCCAGCATCTGTCTGCTCACCCACACAGACCTCATTTCCAGCCGCTCAGATTCTGCAAGGTTTCTCCCTGCCTGCTCAACCAGTTACCAGCTGCCCTTTTCTGCCTGGAACGCATGAGGGGGAAGGTGTCTGTTTATTTGATTTCATGTTTGTGTGGGTGCATTCTCTCTCTCTCTCTCTCTCTCTCTCTCTCTCCCTGGAGGTGTTTCCCAGCACTGCTGAATCTCCCTCCCAGGGGTGTCACCCTGGCGTGTGACAGTTGTCCTGAGCCAACCATCCCACTTACCTCAGGACGACCTCAGCAAGCTTCTTCCATTGCATTTCTATCCATTGCGTACAGTAGCCTCTGAATCCACTGCGGTCTAAAAGCTGCCGTTCTGCTGGCCAGATGAACTAACCCTTGACCACCCTCCTCCCTCAGTAAAAACAAAACACTCTGTGGA
>NC_057935.1:72571575-72599075 GCF_018555375.3 Anguilla rostrata | reverse complement strand
AAACTGACATCATAATTATCTGCCATGAACACAGAACAAAGATTTACTGGATCCAATCCTCACTACCTCTTACACACAATGACAAACTCACAGGCAAGTCACACACACACACACACACACACGCAACCATGCACGTGCACGCACGCACACACGCACCCACACACACACACACATGCATGCCCACACGTACACATACATACACACACACACACACACACATACACAAACACACGCACACACACACATACTCACACACACACATACACACACACACATATCTGAAAACGTAATCTCCCTGTTTGTTTGGAGCACTGTATTGTATGTATGTAAAAATGTAAGCTTCATGGTTGAGAACTGTGCCTGCAACTGAAGGTTGATTCCTAGTGGGGCACAGCCATTGCACCCTTGAGAAAGGTGATTAACCTGAAAATATCAGTAAATATTCACCTGCATAAATGGATTAGAAGTAAAAGAATTCAAATACCTGCATTGTAGAAAGGTAAAGACCAAAAGATGGGGTGAAGGTGGGGTGGGGGGATAATGGAGGACAGTGGGGGGGGGGGGTGTAGACAGATGGGGGGCTGGAGGGATAGGAAACAGAAAAAGGGTCTAATTTAATATGCGGAGTGTTCTGTTACGTTTCAAATGATCCATCTATTCAACAGGAAGTTGCAGTGCCCTCTACTGGTGTTCCGTGGAACAGGCCGTGGCAGGGGGAACGTGGACGCTGGAGGGTACTGGAACGATTAAAATTCCCCCGCAGCATAAAAGCTGCACACAATCGCGCTCTCAGCCAGTTTGGTTCAGAGCTGTTTCTGCTGTGAGACATTAATGCAACATTTTGGTGTTTGAATACTCCCCCTGCATGTGGGACTCATGGAGCCATTGTGACACAGTCTCTCGAATTTCCGGTAATTAGCTGGGATTGCCTGGAGTCTCCTCTCCCAAATCTCGTTATAAAAGAACTCCTATTCTAATCAAATTACCGTGTTTCTGGAGAGAGCTGAGCTGCGCTCCAAATCATTACTAAAATTCTTACATTCTGTTCCGACTCTGGGATTTACAGCCCCAACGCAAAACAAATCATTACCCAAATGTGCAGGAGAACAAGCGCAGAAGTCATTCAAACATTTTAATTCAAACTCCTAAGCTGTGAATATCTACTCACAGGGAGATCGCATTTGACTGCATATTGTGTGTGTGTGTGCAGTGTGTGTGCTTCTCCACATGAGCCAGTTAGATTGTGTGATAAACAAAGCAGATTCATCTCTATGGTTATTGTGTGACTGCATGGGAAAGTTCGGAGTGCTACAGAGATTATATAGTAATGAGTGAGGAGTACCATAGAGATTATATAGTACAGCAGGAGGAGTACAATTAAAATCATACAGTACTACGGAAGGAATATCATAGAGATTGCACAGTACTGAGGGAGAAGTACCATAGAGATCACACAATACTGAGCAGGTATACCATATAGATTAAACAGTGCTGAGGAAGGAGTACCATAGAGATTACACAGTTCTGAGGGAGGACCACCATAGACACACACACACACACACACACATGCACACACAAACACATGCTTATACACACACACACAAACAATGTATCTCTCATGCAGGCAGTTTGGGGGTGTTGGAATAAAACTTAATTAAATAAACTCACAGGTGGTTATTCATTTTAATTATGGAGATCTTGTCACATTCGGAAAGATGCAAATCCCTTCATATTTTCTATCGAAGACAAACAATTATCTGTGCACATGGGGCTAAAATAAGCATGAATTTAATAAGTCAATGGTGAACAGATAAATAATAATGTGTGTGCATGAGTGTGCGTGTGGGTGCGTGTGTGTGTGTGTGTGTGTGCGTGTGTGTGTGCATGTGTGTGTAGTGCATGTGTGAGTGCATGTGTGTGTGTGTGAGTGTGTGTGTGCGTGTGTGTGCATGTGTGTGATGTGTGTGTAGTGCGTGTGTGTGTGTGTGCGTGAGTGCATATGGATCTGACTGATGGAGGATGGCAGAAGTGGAACTCAGGTGCATGGATGATGAGGAGGCTCCAGGGGGCTCAGTGAAGTCCAGCAGAGGTTTGGTTCCTCTTTCCGCCTTCATTTGAAAGGTTGGCGTATGCCCCCTCCTCCTCCTCCCCACCCCCCTTTGGGTGCGGGTTTGATCCCCAGCCATGGCACCTTCTGAGCTGGGTCTCTCCTCTATCTGTGACCCTCTCTGCTTTCTACCCGTCTGAATAAAACAAAAACATACCTGAAAGGAAGCTGAACTGTCGGCTCACCTTTTACAAAAAAAAGAAAAGATCTGGCGACTTATCAGGGTTGCCAGCTCTGGCTTTTCCAGCCAAACGGGCCGAATGGTCACTGATTTTGCAATGACTTGTGGGATTAAAAAGCTGGCTACTGGCTTTGTGGTATTTTTGGCATTGTTCCTTAACACCTGTCAACTCAGTAAGATAATTCATGCTTTATAATTGAGTCATTTGGCCGATGCTTTCAGCCAAAGTGACTCGCAAAAAGTGCTTTTAATGGGAATCAAAAAAAAGAGAAAAAGCTTGCAGTCTGAGCTCTAATAGAAAGGTGGACTCGTGAGTTGAAATGGCCATATGTGTGTTCCTTCAGTGATTACTTCTCTGTAAGAGAGTAATCTGTGAAAGGTGCCCCGGATCAGAGCGATTGCTAAGTGTGGAAATGCAGCGTCAGACAGGAAGGCGGCAGGCTGTTCGCACTCTCTCGGTACCGTTACAGGACAGGCTTTTATTCTTTTATCCTGCGGAGTCACGGCCTCGGTTTCTTTAGCAGACAGATTACATCAATTTTTCTTGGGATTTTCAAAAAAAAAAAAAAAACTGCTTGGCAGCCCCGGCAAGATAGCCTCTCTCTCTCTTCTTAAGAATAAACAACCTCCTGTCTGAAGCTCCATGTCTCAGAAGCATCCAGAACTTTCTCTGTGCAGAAAAACGATGGCATTTTCTCTGCTTTGCACAGCGCACAAATACACACAACAAGCTGTAATGCTCCCTATACTGCATCTGTCCCCTTGGAGTGAATTCATGAAACACCTGAACAGGGAACAAAGACTTCTTTGTTTACTTTAGGTATCTCTACATGTTTTACGAAAGAGAAATGTGGTCCACCGTGATTGGGCGTGGCACGTCTGTGTGTGGTCATGCTACGGGATGGGGCACTTCTTATCCAGAGTCAGGACAATAAGGGGAGGCACTGATATATTACATGGATCACATGACAGGGAGATAGTGTAGAAGAAAGTAGAATTAATCTGAGTTAAGTATTTCAGCATAAAACTGGAAAAAAAAAAACATAGCTGAAATGTTCCCCTGGATAAAATACATCTGTTGCAATCCTGTAACGGACAGTGCAATGTACTCCGTCACCCTGCGTTTAAGTAAAGGTCTTGTAATTGCATTTTGGAAAAGATTAATAATTCATTGCAAAATACAGGAATGAGTAAATAACCCTGTTTTTTTCCTGTCTTGTCTGTGTGTGGATGTCAGCATTGAGAGTGAGGGAGGCCAGCACACACAGACACACACACAGCAGGAGATTTAGGCCGGGGGGGGTTGGGGAGGTTGGGTTGGAGACCTTAACTGAACCCTATATTCAGTGAGTGTTGCAGTAACCAGAGCAGGACAGGAGTTTAACAGGTTTTATCTGCTTTAAGGTGGGGGGGGGGGGGCAGACCACAGGGGGGGACACAGTCACAGGAATGAAAATAATTCAATTTTAAGGGAAATAATGGGATTCCTCTCAGCAGAAGAAAAAACTATTTACTGCTCTCCTCTGTATGTTTCACTTAAACACTGACCCGACCCCCCCCCCCCCCCCCATCAGGCGTAGTTCCAGTGATTGTGCGGGATGGGGGGGCCTGGGGTGGTGGGATCTTTTCATGAGGCACAAAAAAGCTGGCAGTGCCCCTGGCCACCCACACAGTCTCCCATGTCTGGGTTTGGAGGCTTCGCACAAACAGTCACAATTCACTGGGGGGGGGGGGGCATCACGTTTCTTTTAATGAGGGTGAAATCTTTCTGAATAGATATTCTATTGATTTGAAGTGAATATTAAACTTTACACTTTCACTAATTCGTTCATTTCATTCTATTTCTTTTTTTCTTAGTGGGGATGGGTACTGCGATTATTGGACCCAAAGGGTAGCACATTTCGCGTTGTTTACTCTGTTTAAATAGCAGTGATCGCCATCTGTTACTCCGTCCTCCTCTTCCCTATTCCTCAAAAACGGACAAAATTCTGTCCTTCTACCGAACGAATGTTTTTTAAGGGGCAGATTTTTGGTTCTTTTTTTTTTTAAAGGTGCATCAGTCCTCCGTAGGATATCCTCAGGAACCCATTTTTTTATCCGGTGGGCGCACATATTAGATAATATTAATATACAGAAGCCCGCTGGATATCAGTGTCACTTTCAGTTATTAGCCTGACCCGTGTAACAGTCACACTGAAATACGACCTGTTTAATTACCGCCCATTCGTCCGCTCTCGCCCCAGGGAGCGGTCTCCGGGTCAGTAATTGGTGTCAGAGTTGTGGAAGTGTGGCTGTATATAACGGTGATATTGGCGTGCGGCAGAGTGGGCTCGGGAATAGAAGGCCAGCTTTAATGACTCCACACAGAAAAAATGCTAAGAAAGCAGATGAATTATGAGACCACATCGCAGATGCAAAACGAACAGCATTATACTATCATTATATCATTATCCTCCTCAAATGCTACTTTCCATCTCCCAGCTTAGAGAGGGAGAGAGAGAGAGAGAGAGAGAGAGAGAGAGAGAGCGAGAGAGAGAGAGAGGGGGAGAGAGAGAGAGGGAGAGAATGAGAAAGAGAAGAGAGAGGGAGAGAGAGAGAGAGAGAAAACTAATTTTTTAATTGCTGTGTGCACAAGGTCGTCTGAAATGATGCATTTTTCATGGCCACTCGGAGCTAGCCCATGTCGCATACTCATTAGTTGAGTAATTAGTTCAGTTCATTAACATTTTCCTTTTTAATTGTTATCCACTCTGTCCTTTGGCTGCTTGTGTGGGACAGGGATTAATTAGTATTAAAAATAATAAACAAAATTTCCTGGGTTCCCATGGGCCTCAAACAACACAGCGTCAGTGCCACCATGGTACCCTACCATGGCAACCCTATCACATGATATACACATCATATCTGACATCATCAATGTGGAACAACACTTATTGCTCTTATACAGTAACAGCAAACTTTGTTGATGGGAAACATCGCTATTATTATAAGCAGCAGTAGTCAGGGCCTGAAATAAACTCCAGCCCACCAAATGAGGGTAAGGTAAGATGGCTGACGCAGGAAGCTCATCATTCACTCATATGTATTCACCCGCCATTTTGGACAGTGATGTCTTCTCATCTAGTTCCTGTATAACAAATGTCTGTAGTTTTCAAGTTCCTAAAATAATAAGGGAAAATAAGACTTCATATGCCGCATGGCCAAAGGTATTTGGACCCCTGACATCCAATATCTCATGCAAAATTATGGGCATTAATATGGAGTTGGTCCACCCTTTGCTGCTATAACAACCTCCATTCTTCCTGGGAAGGTTTTATACTAGATGTTGGAGCATTGCTGCAGGATTTGCTTACATACAGCCAAAAGAGCATTAATGAAGTTGAACAGTAGTAGTAGTAGTAGTAGTAGTAAAAACGTTTTGTTTTAAATTTCTCCTTTCACAGAAAGGCATTATCAGACAAAGAGTTGTCTCCCCAGCTACCTGAGGTGCCCCTATCAGACAGTGACACACAGAGGGGAGGGCCATGGGAAATTAAAGAGAATGTTTTATAGCCGATGTCAAAGCCAATACAAGGGCTTCATTAAAGCTGGGGACCCCCAGAGAGTGGATCTGCAGGACTGAGACCAGAGAGTGGATCTGCAGGACTGAGACCAGAGAGTGGATCTGCAGGACTGAGACCAGAGAGTGGATCTGCAGGACTGAGACCAGAGAGTGGATCTGCAGGACTGAGACCAGAGAGTGGATCTGCAGGACTGAACCAGTGAGTGGATCTGCAGGACTGAGACCAGAGAGTGGATCTGCAGGACTGGACCAGTATGGATCTGAGGACTGAGCCGAGATGGATCTCAGGACTGAGACCAGTGAGTGGATCTGCAGGACTGAGACCAGAGAGTGGATCTGCAGGACTGAGACCAGTGAGTGGATCTGCAGGACTGAGACCAGAGAGTGGATCTGCAGGACTGAGACCAGAGAGAGGATCTGCAGGACTTAGACCCGAGCGGAACAGACTGCACATACCGGTCATGTGACTGAAGGGGAGGAGTCCAAATACCACAGACTGACAGGTGGAACACAAACATGTCTGTTATACACTCTATTTTTATGGGCGGAGCGAAAGGAATCAAAATATCAAAATAATAGGCAAATCCATTCTTTGCGTCTAAACTGCTGCAGACTGACAGACCAAGGAGATCTTTCCTCAGAGCAGACACAGGTTATGGCCTTTTTAAAATTGTTTTGAATTGTCCTTTTTTTTTTTTTTGAGAATGGAGTGTACTACAAAACAGCAAACTTTTTCCACATGGATGAACTAAATCCTGTGGGCCACACAGTGTTAGGCACTGCCCAAACGCTGCGGCAGTCTGTCCGTTAAACATTAATCCACCCGCGCCGTGTGTGGATGGTTCGGCAATGTGGCAACACCGGCCAGCGCCGTGAGGAGCTCACTGACCTCGTCTGCTTTCCTCAGACTGCACAGACAGTTCAGACGTGGACAGGGACAGTGCATTTGCCTTGCAATACCTGTATCTCCATTTTAAATAGCTCCTTAAACCCATCTGCGTTCCCCACCACTTGATCCCACGGAGGACCAGTACTCCAGTGAAAAGGCCCCGCATGTCATGCAACACGCACACAGAAATAATTCCCGGATGAGCGTGAAACCTCTCTGAGTTTCCCCCGGAGGTCAGCGCTCATTTTAGAGCGCAGAACTTGTTTCTCAGTGTGGGTGGCATCGCAGCGAAGTTTTGCATTTCCCCGGGCGATCTCGAAGCTGTAGACCCGGAGAAAGCTGTGAAACTCTGAATGTGTGTGTGTGTGTGTGTGTGTGTCTCTCCGTCCCGTGATCGACTCGTCCGCGCGTCTGACCTGAGGAACGAGCGCTCAGCTTCTCACGCTCACGGCCCGCCCGCCGCTCTCTCCACACCAAACGGAGCGGCGGGAGGAGCACGGACTGAGACTGCTGCTCACGGGGGCGTGAATCCGCTCCTGAGAGCACGTCTATGGTCCATCCATCCATCCAACCATTCATTCTCTACCCACTTAGTCCAGGTCAGGCTCGCGGTGGCACGTCTATGGTATTTTTGATAAATGAATGTAAACAAAAAAATACACAGAGGTTTGATTTTTTTTAAAATAGAAATGAAATGTAAACCCCAATGTGAAAGGTCTGAATGAGAGAGCTGTTTGGGGGGAATGGAATAGGCTGAAACCGGGCTTAGAAACTAATGTTTATTTAACACGGTGTCTGGCCATCGCACCGGACCAGTACCACCTGCATCTGCCATGGTGTTCAGAATTCTGCGCAAGAAATGTGAAGGTCATCCGGAAAACAGCCTTCCACATAAAATCAATAGATCATGTTTAGCTCATGGAAGCAGAGAATAGTCTGAAGTGTCACTACAAAATATGTCGCACATGCTGATTGGGTTCTGATTGGGTGAGAGATTTTCAGCATTATTATTATTATTATTATTATTAGTAGTAGTAGTAGTAGTAGTAGTAGTAGTAATATTATTATACCTCACTACACAGTGTTAATCAGCAGTACAGTGCAGAACAGAAATCAAAGAGAGAGCTTCTGCTTTTCCCTCCCTGACGGTGATTTTCTGGAGAGAAGGAAGTTCAGCAGGCTGGCCTTGCAGGGCACATTCTGACTCTCTGGAGCTTGCATTTTAAATACAGCCCGCTCACCAGCTGAATGTTCACTGGGCTCATTCAGGTGCTGCTTCCTGCTGAAGGACTGCAATGGCCTTCCCCTTCCCAGGTGTTTCACTCACAAGTTCTCTCTCAGAAATAAACGTATGAGGGAGGTGCATTTTTTGTTCTCTAAGGAACAAATTTCCCAAATGTTTCCTGAATGCACAATACTGCTCTGTTTGGGCACTAATAAATACCTTTCACTGGAAAAAAAAGGTACAAATGGACAATGCATTGCAGGCTACGGGTACAATTTTATGTACCTACAGAGGTAGCACCCCAGTGATAAGAGTTTTTCATGTCTTTGTTCCGAGTGCGTAGCCTAGCCACATTTGTGGGGGGGAGCTGTCCATGGTGCTGCACTGAAAAACATCAGCATGGTACATTGGTTAGGAAAATGACAAAATTATCATCATTACTGATCAGCATTGAGGGTCCAAGTTTATTTAAAAAAACTGCAGTTATACTTTAATAAAACTTATTTTGAAGAGACAAGCATAATGACATTTGAGAAATCTTGTCTGATATTTTGTCTGGATCAGGCCCTGTGCAAGTTTTTGTCATAATCTCAAATCTTTGCTCACCTTTTTACTGAAATCCCCTGAGCAAAACAGAAAGTGCATTCATGGTCATTTAAATAGCCCTTTATCTCTCTGATGAACAGGAAGTGCATTCATGATCATTTAAATAGCCCTTCATCTCTCTGATGAACAGGAAACAGGAAGTGTACTAGTGACCAGTTAAATGCCCCTGTTATGCATTTGTTTCGGCGCTCGTGGATCACAGTCCTCGCTGCTGGCATAAGCCTGGATTCACACAGTCGGATGTGGGGCCCACAATGGCTGCACCGTGTGGCGCTTACCCTAATCACATGACCGAGGTTCTGCTGAAAGGAAGCCATTTTGGAAAGGCCTGTCTGAGCGGGTGCTGCTTCCACAGCTGTCAGCAGTTTAAATAGCCTCACTAATGCAGCCCTGTCTGTAATGGTCAGCTGGTAGGAGCAGTACTCCTCTCTCACTCAGGGCCGGAGATGGGGGGGGGGGTAACTGGGAAGGTTTGCCCAGGATATGGGGTGCCCAGGGGCCTCGTTAAGCTGATACAGAACACCTACCTGATTGTTGGTAGTGATGCATAACACCTGGGGGAATCAGTGGTACTCACCTGTATAAAGGCAGCTGAGGCTAACTCCTATCTCTCTTACCTACTCTTAAGTTAGCTTGTTTTGTTCTATTATGGATTATGTGGTTACTGTATGTTCTTTTGGTTTCACACTTTATAATACCTGACAGCACTTGCTACACACAACCAAATATCCCATTTACTACTGATCCTACTGACTTACACACTCTATGCTCTTTTTTGTATCAGGTTACTACTTTAAGGTCATCATTAAACCTTCATTTAAATTCCTTTAATCATGTGTCGTCTCCCTCTTTTGCGCTTGCCTTGACCTGGATCACGACAATAACTTATTAGTTATCATCTCATTATCACTTATTAGTTATCATCTCATTATCACTTATTCATTATCATCTCATTATCACTTAGCCATTATCATCTTATTATCGCTTATCCATTATCATCTCATTATCACTTATCCATTATCATCTCATTATCACTTATCCATTATCATCTTATTATCGCTTATCCATTATCATCTCATTATCTCTTATCCATTATCATCTCATTATCACTTATCCATTATCATCTCATTATCACTATACCATATCCTCACCTTATCACCTCATACAAATTTCTGAGAAAATAACCACTTGTTTTCTTCCTTTTTATTCGTTTGTTTATGTTTCTGATAGTAAAAAAGAACCTGAATGGGAATGATTTCTTTGCATATTAGGCCATGCTAGAAGAAAAAAAAGGGGAAGTATTTACCAATAGGCTTTTTTCTTTATTTTTTCTTTATAGGCTTCATTCCTTAACCTTACCATGCCTCGATGTCCTCTGTAGACCCCTGGAAGGAAGAAGCAGGGCAGCCTGTTTTAGCCAGTGAAATCTGCAGGCTTATTCATCCATATCCTCTAGTATTCAACTGTAGCACAGCTAAACTTAGTGGGGAAAAAACGGTGTCTGTGGAAAACATACAGTGGAATCCCACCTCATTGAACACAACACAATGCAAAACATAACGGTCCTGTGCAACAATACAGTCTATTATCCTCATAAATACGCTCCTGCAAAATGCTATCAGCAATGATTTGATAAAATGTGCTCTAAATGACTCTTTTTTTCTGATTTTCATTGGTTTGCTGAAGGTAGTATGCAGTAATGTCACAGAAGTGCAGTATCCGATTCTGCCACAGCTTTGACTTTGTTACCTAGAAAACTCTCAGACAACTTTAATATGACCCCAGTCCTGCTAACGGGAGATTAGAAGGCAGACATCTTATTTTCCCGCGTCACTTTGGCCTTGTCTTTCTTTCGTATCAAACTTTCATATAAATAACCCCGGTATTTATGAAAATATATGCAACTTCATTATGCGAAACTTTCACACACCGCCTTCAAATTACTGGAACTGACAGCTGAGTACTATTTTTCATTTGTCTGCAGGGAAGTCGGGATAATAATTTAGGTCCCACCAAAAATGAATCTGAAACATGGTATGAGAATGACTGGCACAGCGATGAAGGATACTGGCTCATCTGCATTTATATTTGCTGTAAAAGCTGAGACCTGCGCAGGCTTGCAGTGGAGTGTTGACGCCAATTTTCACTAAACTTTTCTCGAGCAGTTTGGCGAGGGATTATCATGAAGACTCTTTCGTGCCTCATAGACAAATATTTTTGCATTTTTAAAAAGACTGCAAAGCGTGTCATTGTAGGTCAAAAGAGTGTTTTTCAGCAGATCTCAGTTGCTTCCGTTTGTTTCTATGGCACCAGCAGGGAGCCAATCACCACATACGAACATAGCTGTCAATTCTCACCAGCCTCTACAAACCCGCCAAGTTTCATGCATATTCAATGCAGCCTCCAGGGAATATCGCCACTTTTATAAAAAGGAAACACTCCTAAATGTGCCAATGAGAACACAACACCTGGGTTCAGACTCCCCCCTCCCCCATAAGGAGAGGGAGGGGGAGGCCCAGATGTGTAAAACATATGATTTAATTATATATTTGTTCTCCAAGAACAAATTCACAGTTAAAACTGACAACAGCAAAAAAACCTTCTCCCTCCTCCCTCGCAGATGAGTCATGAGGTGATGGCTGTATCCGAAACCTCACCAACGATCTGCCACAGCGGTGCACGTTACTGCCCCACAGCCGTGCACGTTACTGCCCACAGTAGTGCACAGTACTACAGCACCTGATGTGAAAGAAAGACATCAAGCGCCTGCTCCGTGTGGAAGACTCGGCTCCACTGTTGTCCACAAAGCCAGACGGCAGAACCCAAAGTCTGCTGGAGTCGTACTGTCAGAACGGGGCCTTGGCGCAAAGTTTTCTGGGCTGGAACCCACGTACGTCCCAGAGATATTCAAATCTGCCCCTGGAGGCCAGTAGTGCTGCCGGTTTTCCTTCTTCCCCTCTAATCAGGACTCATTTAAACCTGGGACACCAGGGGAGTTACATTTCTGACCAATCAGTAAATTATCTATTTACTATCAGGTAGGAAATAAAACCAGTGGTACTACTGGCCTTGAGGGCCAGGTTTGACTATCCTTGCCATAACTATTACAGCAAATTACATCACTTGAAAACGTGAATTAAAGAACAAGCCCTGCAGATCCAAAACCACAGAACCTACAGATCCACAATGACAGAACCTACAGATCCACAACTACAGAACCAACAACTCCACAACTACAGAACCAGCAAATCCACAACTATAGATCCTACAGGTCCACAACTACATAACCAACAATTCCACAACTACAGAACCTACAGATCCACAACTATAGAACCTACAGATCCACAACTACGGAACCAACAACTCCACAACTACAGAACCAACAAATCCACAATGACAGAACTTGCAGATCCACAACTACAGAACCAACAACTCCACAACTACAGAACCTATAGATCCACAACTACAGAACCTACAGATCCATAACTACAGAATCTATAGTGCAGAATAGCAGACACGTTTAATGGCTGTTATTTAAAAAGATTAATTTTCTTCTTGTTCTGCTGGTTTGTATTTTCCCTCAGTTTTCCAGTTGGAGCGGTTGCCTGATGGATGAGTAGGGTGCATTCATGGCATCAACTGTGAGTCATTTAAAAAAAAAAAACCATTAAATGAGAATGTTCTCTCAGTCAGGTTCATATTAGCATTTTTATGGATCGTTACACAGTTTAATACATTTAAGTTCACTGTGTTCTCCCTATTTCTCAATTATACATCTATTTAAAATATAAATGCAGAATTCTGTCACAGTCTTATCGCCCAGGCGCAGGTATTAGGCTCTGTTAATGGCGTGTGTAATGATGCCATAACTCATTTGGAACCACTTCACAGTGTTCGAAATAATTCCATCACCAACCAGTCCCAACCTTGGCATTTTAGCAAAATAATAATTGTTGTAAAAATCCAAACTAATGATAAAAAAAGGTTTTGCAGCGTAGGATACTCCGAAGAGGCCTTGTACCGAGAGACTATTACTCAAAAATAACTAGAGGTCATTTGGAGAATGAATTTAAATTACACTGTGAGTAGGTCATTGATACAATGCAGATAAAACCATGGTACATACAGCATGTTAATCCAAATGGCATCGTGCACCCCACTGCACATGACGAACCCCACAGTATGGTAATAAACTCTGTGCACACATTAGCTACTTTTTACAGGATAAAACACATGCATGCATGGTAATCCACACTGACCACATCAAACCACACTGTGCATAATCATCCAAAATGTGCACATCCTACATCACCCTGTGCATTGTAATCCACACTGTGCATGATATTCCACACTGTGTATGATAGTCCAAATTGTGCATGATATTCCACACTGTGCATAAACCAAACTGTGCCATATTGTGTAGTATAATCCACACTGTGCACACACTAGACCATAACATAAGCCAACCAGCACCCAGCAGGATCCCAGGTTGCTAATTCAATGTGAGACACATTCACCAGCTGAATGAAGAAATAAATAACCATGGCAGCCCTGCCAGGTGTCACAGGTGTGAAGAATCGTGTGACTCAAACAGAGGCGATACTGGAGTGCTGGATTCAAAACTAAAACACGCCCAAATGACAGTTTCACTGGCAGGACAGAGGAACTCTGAGGAATCAGTCCTGGCCTGCTGGGCGGAGCCTGTTATTCACCCAAACCTCTTTTCTTATGAGCTCTTCTGTGTTTTAATTTGAGTGACGACAGGGTTGCTGTGGCAGGACACCCATAGCAGGCAGGCTAACCTCCAGAACGGAGCCAAGCCTAAGAATGAAGTGCCAAAGTGTTTCATTTTCCCCCAGACATGCAGGCAGAGGTGAGGGTTATTTACTGTGTAGGTAGTGAAGACTAAACTGTAACACACTCGGCTAAGCGTACACTATTAACCAGAGTCCTGCGAATCACGCTTCTGACCCACAATAAAAGCTGAAAGTAGAAACCCTGTTGTACATGTTGGTCTTTTTGTACAGTTCCAGTGTGGATGTTATTCAGTAACGGGCTAGCAGCTGTGTTATAGTTGCGCTGGATAAGTAGTGACACCCTCATTAATGTGTCGGATGGGGGCGCGTCATCCATGGCATTGTGTGCCAGGTTTAGGAGTCTGAACCCCCCCCAACACACACACACACACACACACACACACATTTTCACAACTTTACAATTTGAGCTCATTCGAGCTGCAATGACGCCTCTGAAAAATCACTCTAATATTATCCCAACACACAAGCTGCGTGATGATGAAGTGTTAGAGTCAGACGTGCCAGGTGTAGCAGAGAGGGGTGTGAGAGCAGGTCCACATACACCCCCCCCCCCCCCCCCACTCCCTCACCCCCCCACCATGGCTGCAGGGTATCATTTCTCCCTAATTTATCTGATTGACAGTCCCCCTCCCCCAGCTCCAATCTGCATGATTGACAGTCCCCCCCTCCCCCCACAACATCGACCACAGAGTATCTGTCACACGCATTGTGTGCCCCCCCATCCATCCGGAGCTTGGAGAACAGCACACCCTCGTTAACATCACTGATTGCCATGCTCAGCACCGCGCCTCTTAATTGAATTACGCTGATGAGAGTTAGATTAATGGTTTGAGATTTGAGTGATCTTCTGAGCGGCGTCCTGTGAGTCTGACAGCATGAGGGACGGCAGGAGTGATGATGATGATGGTGGTGGAACTGCCAGAGCTTCCTCCCCTCAAACTTAAAATTACATTCTTTCAAAATGTTTTTTTTTTTGCACCAAAATTGTGGATCCCCAAGGATGCCTCTCGAGCTGTTGCCAGACTTAGTGTGAGAAACAGTCCCACACTTTGAGTCACTGGCTTTTTCACCGCACAGGCCACACAGTACTACAGGAAAGAGTTAGTCTCACTGTCTTACACCCTACAGGCCACACAGGACTACAGGAGAGAGTTAGTCTCACTGTCTTACACCCTACAGGCCACACAGGACTACAGGAGAGAGTTAGTCTCACTGTCTTACACCCTACAGGCCACACAGTACTACAGGAGAGAGTTAGTCTCACTGTCTTACACCCTACAGGCCACACAGGACTACAGGAGAGAGTTAGTCTCACTGTCTTACACCCTACAGGCCACACAGGACTACAGGAGAGAGTTAGTCTCATTGTCTTACACCCTACAGGCCACACAGGACTACAGGAGAGAGTTAGTCTCATTGTCTTACACCCTACAGGCCACACAGGACTACAGGAGAGAGTTAGTCTCACTGACTTACACCCTACAGGCCACACAGTACTACAGGAGAGTTAGCACCACTGTCTTACAGTACATGTCACAGCCACAGAGCACTACAGGAGAGTGCGAGTGTTACAACTTTACACTGCATATTCCACACAGTACCACCAGAGTTACTGTCTTTGACTCTACAGGCCACACCAAACTACAGGAGAGATCCTGCGCCAGTAAGAGGAAAGCCTGTCTGAATGGGGACAGCCTCTGGCGTGTTACTGGAGGAGACTGAAGGCTGTGAAACACCGGGAGCTCTGGCCCTCTCACACGGATATTCTGAGACTGAAGACTGACGCGCTTCATCATTCAGACGCTGCTGGACACGGCTGCCCTTTGGTTTCACATCCACAATCGATTTTCACATTTTAATAAAACTCCAGAGATATTTACGCAGCCAACCTTTTGTGTTGAGAAGAAAACATTTCCAGTATTTGAAAGGCTTAATGCACTAACAGCAGTGTCCGTGTTCTCATTACTGTCTGACACCACAGTAATAAAGTCATTTGTGGTTTTTATTGAGTGTCAAAACACAGAATTCCCTCGACTGTTGGCTAAGGTTTTAAAAAGAGAGCCTGCATCTTGGACCGGATTGCTTTGACTCTCGCGATACACACAGTCAATGAACTCTACACAAATACACACAATGTCATGCACAAATACACACAATATCTTGCACACACACACACACACAAAATAACTGGAGTGTTTTCATTCGCCATGTGCTTATTGGTACATCTGTGCTCATCATATTAATTCGACACCAACGCATTTACGAACGAGTTTACAGGGAAATAAATCACGCATTTTATGGCAGCCTGCATTACACTTGCCGCGCATTATTCCGTCTGCTCTGCTGATGTTTGTCTGAAAGTGGATTTTTTAAAATCCTCATTAATACCTGCGGAGGACGGAATAAGCCTCAGATCACAGAAGCCTGTGCAACGATTACACGCCACAAACGGCTCCACGCTTCCTCCTGTCGCGGTAAACGCGGAGGGAGAAACGCCTATCTTCACACAGGCAGCAGTCAGTAAGCCTCCCTTACAATAACGCTGTTCGTCTCACAGGAGGAAAAGTAAAACTTCACACTGAATTTTCCCTGTGATATTCACTGATGGCTAATCAGCGCTTCACATGTAGTGAAATAAATATGCCGTTGCCGGAATAAATGAGAACATTTCTTTCATCTCTCTCGCTTTTATTGAGAGACTAATGCGAGCTTTTCGCTTGTGAGAGTGTTAAAATATCGTTTGCATGTGGGAGTTTGTGTTGTGAGGTACTGTCAGAAGGCTGTGCCTCCGGCTGAATTTGTGTTGTGACTGTTTCTTCGGAAGGCTGTGCCTTTGTGTAAGTTCGTCCAGAAGATAGTCCTAATGTGTGAGCTTGCGTTACCTAATTTCTGTAAGGACGTTGTGCATGTGACAGAGTGTGTTCGAAAGCTTCCATAAGAAGGTCACCGTTTGGGCTAAATTAACTGCCAGAGACGTTGTTCCAGCAGTGCTTGTAAAACAAAAATAACACAAAGATTAAAAAGACCTACAAATATCTACTAACCCGCAGCATGCAAACCAAGTTGCCATGACGACACCATTCTTTGCTTTTCAATGCTGCTGACCTTGTCACACACAGGGTGTCCACATCCTGTCTCTTTTTTTCCGTTTTCTTCTCTCACCTCTCTCTCTCTCTCTCTCTCTCTCTCTCTCTCTCTCTCTCTCTCTCTCTCTCTCACCTCTCTCTCTCTCTCTCTCTCTCTCTCTCTCTCTCTCTCTCTCTCTCTCTCTCTCTCTCTCTCTCTCTCTCTCTCTCTCTCTCTCTCTGTTCGAGCGTAAGCGTGAGTCAGGTGAAGTTGACTGCAGGTGACCTCTCTGCACAGAGTCATAAAATATTGACTGGCTCCTGTGGGACCGGCCCATCGATATGAGAGGGTAAATTATTAATAATGCACTCATTTGATAAATGTGGGGAGTGTACGATAAGGTCGGAGAAGGTGCTGTGGTCATGAGCGGAGCCGAGGCTCTGAAGCAGAGCACATGAGTGATTAATATTCGCCGAATGAAGTACTTAATTACAAAAATCTGCAGAGAGTCCTAATGCGTCTCTCTGGACCGTTTCTGCATTACAACTATTCCGCAGTCTCTTTCAAAATTCATTACAGACATTTTTTAAAAAAGAGAGAGAAACATTTCAGATAGTTGTTCAGTAATTGTGGACGGCTATCGCAACCAGAATTTGGGATTCGGTTGAGAGGCGCAATGGCCTGGGCTGAATGCTGAAGTGATCTCTTTGTATTCTTTTGTGTGACATTTTAGTGCTTCTATGCAAAGGTGAATAAATGTGTCCAATGTTTGAAAACAAAAGATGAAATTAACCATGTATTTGCGTGGTGTACTTTTCAGCTGCCCCCCACCCCCTGAAATAACCATTCTGATTTTCACCAACATGTTTCTAGTGAAAAAAAACAGGATGAAACATGACCCAAGACTATCAGAATATATTAATTATTTCTTTGTTCTTTTTACAAGATGGCCTTAAAATTCAGTACATTAACGAGGTCTTTCCCATTCTTTGCACTGACTGACACAATCAATGGTGTGTTTCCAGGAGGATGGATGGATGAAATAAACATACAGTTTATAAATATATATATATATGTAATATAGTTCTATATACATTTAGATTGACTGCAGGATCTGAGCCTGAAAAAAACGAGCTCTTCCTCACAACACGTGGGCGTTTCCTTTCCCATCATTCCCCCTTTCTCCTTCTCTTTCTCCTTCTCTTTCTCTCTCCCTTCGATCACCCATTCCACTCCTCTTCCTCTTTCCCTGTTTCTCTCTCTGTTTTTCTCTGACTCCTGCCGTGTCTCTTTCTCTTTCTCTCTCTCTCTCTCTCTCTCAGGAACGCGTAGTTTGTTTAATCTCTCTTTCGTGAGGTCACGCTTTGCTTGTTCCTTCTGGCTGAGTTTATTTGCTCACGTATCGACGGAATTAAAACAAATGCACCTTCAGTGCCTTTCAGATCAGAGGCTAAACTTCCCCTGCTTTTGGCTTCTTCATTAGTGTGTGTGTGTGTGTGTGTGTGTGTGTGTGTGTGAGTGAGTGCTTGTGTGTGTGTGTGTGTGTGTGTGTGTGTGTGTGTGTGTGTGTGTGTGTGGAGTGAGTGTGGTGTGTGTGTGTGTGAGTGAGTGTGTGTGTGTGTGTGTGTGTGTGTGTGTGTGTGAGTGTGTTGTGTGTGTGTGTGGTGTGTGGTGTGTGTGTGTGGTGAGTGTTGTGTGTGTGTGTGTGAGTGAGTGCTGTGTGTGTGGTGTTGTGTGAGTGGTGTGTGTGTGTGTGTGTGTGAGTGAGTGTGTGTTGTGTGTGTGTGTGAGTGTGGTGTGTGTGTGTGTGTGTGTGTGCTGTGGTGTGTGTGTGTGTGTGTGTGTGTGTGTGATGTGTGTGTGTGTGTGTGTGTAGTGAGTGCTTGTGTGTGTGTGTGTTGGTGTGATGCTGTGTGTGTGTGTGTGTGTGTGTGTGTGATGCTTGTGTGTGGTGTGTGTGTGTTGTGTGTGAGTGAGGCTTGTGTGTGTGTGGTGTGTGAGTGCTGTGTGTGTGTGTGTGAGTGAGTCTTGTGTGTGTGTGTGTGTGTGTTGTGCACTGCTTGTAAGTGTGTGTTGTAGTGGTGGTGTGTGTAGTGCTGTGTGTGTGTGTGTGCGTGTTGTGCGTGCTGTTGATGTGTGTGTGTGTGTGTTGCGTGAGTGCTGTGTGTGGTGTGTGTGTTGTGTGTGTGTTGTGTGTTGTGAGTGTCTGTGTGTGTTGTGTTGTTGTTGTGTGAGTGGTGTGTGTGTGCGTCGCGTGTGTGTCGTTGTGCGTGCTGTGTGTGTGTGTGAGTGTGTGTGTGTGATGCGTGCGTGTGTGTGTGCGTGCGTGTGTGTTGTGTGTGAGTGTGTGTGTGTGTGCTTGTAGTGTAGTGGTGCGTGTGTTGTGTGTGTGTGCTGCGTGGTGTGTGTGTGTTGTGTATGCTGTGAGTGTGTGTGTGAGTGTTGTGTGTGTGTGTATTGTGTTAGTGTGGTGCGTGAGTGTGTGGTGTGTGTACGTGTGTGTGTGTGTGCGGCGTGTGTGGGTGTGTGTGTGTTGTTGTGTGTGTGCTGTGTGTGTGTGGGTGCGTGTGTGTTGTGTGTAGTGTTGTGTGGTTGTGTGTGATGTGTGCTACTCCTGTGTGTTCAGGCTCATGGCAGGTGTGTATGTAGCATGTGAGTGCTTGTGTGTGTGTGTGTGGTGTGTGTGTGTGTGTGTTGTGATGAGTGTGTGTGGGTGTGTGTGTGTGTGTGTGGTGTGGTGGTGGGTGAGGCTGTGTGTGGTGTGTGTGTGAGTGAGTGTGTGTGTGTATGTGCTCATCTGTGCGATTATAGGATTCATGGAAGGTGTGTGTGTGTGTGTGTGTGTGTGTGGAATCTGGACTCACACTGAGGTCATTGATCACACAAGTGCACATCTCCCTAACCCCCCCACCCTCCAGCAAAAACGGTAGTCACAGGGTCATTAGTCCTACAGACAGATAGGGGGCGATGTCTGGTCTCCCAGAGCTGGAGGATAATAGATATTAAAAACTCTAATCAGCACAGAGGGTCATCGGTCAGCCTCTGCCTGATTGTTTCTCTATTGGTTCGTTTGTCTTTTGTTTTGTGAAAAATTGTATTGAGCGTCTTTCGCATAACCATGTACAGCATTTACATTCATTAGAGGCAGGCAGGCAAAAACTGCCGTACAAATCTGATCTATTTATGCGTGATCGCTGTGATTTATGTGCTTTAAAATGAAGTTATTTCAATACTCGTTTCAACCGGGTATCTGGGATTGTTATCCTATCACAAGGGGTATCTCTCTTCTCAAGTTATTTGCTTAGCTCGCACTCTGATTGGCTGATTCACTTTACATAACTGCATCCGATTCCCCGATCCACATTATATAAATTAGCCACAGGGTTCTTGTTGAAGGGAAGGCAGTCATGTGTACTCTTCTTTCCCATTTGCCTTGGATCTTTCTGAAAAAAAACATTTCAAAAACTCTCTATCTCTCCTCCAGCCAATGGCACGGGTTGCCTAGTAACAGCCACTGGCCAGTGCCGATATCGTCTGTGATTGGGGTTCTTCACTTGCTTTCCAAGAGGAAGAGGGCAGGCGGGTCGGCGGGGGGGGGGGGGGCTATGTGTGGACAGGCCGGGGAGATAAGGGGGTGTTTAGGTGAAGATAGGTTGGGGAATTAGAACATGAGAAGACAAACACAGCCATCCTAGCTTATCTAGGCTTGTCTTTCTGCCTGAAGTCCAGGGAGAGACCAGAGAAGGGGTCTGTGGTTATTACGGACTTAAGTGTCAATCTTGAATGCGAGGCTCTAGTGACAGCTGTCACTCAGTAATAGATCAAACCCTGTAGTGTGTATGTCCTGGAATCCAGTCTGCCATGTCCGTCTGTAAAATGTCTCTCTCTCCTTCTTCAGCAAAGCAGCAGCTTTACATTATTAATATCACAGTCTGAATAAGGACAATCTGGGGCTCTGATTGCGTTCTCTGTGTTTCGGTTGCACCAGTCTGTGAGGAAGATGTTATGCTCCCATCCTCAGAAGATTTTGTTATTTTCTGAAGACTGTCCCTCGGGCTAAACTTCGCAGCCTCAGTGAAGTTCTCACGCCAGAGCCATTAAAGACATTATGACAGAGAGAACGCTTGAGATGTTAGAGCAGAAGCAGGGCTGTGTACAGTCCCGCAAGCTCCTCTGTGAATGGCAGGGTAACGACATCATTTTGCAGTTCCTGCTCTGCAGAACAGTTATAACATGTTATAACATGACTTTGATGCAATACGAGCTCCTGCTCACCAGCTGGGCTTCCAGGTTATGTCCACGGATGTAACAAACAGGACAGGAACAGCAGGTTGGAGTCATCACCTTTTGCACAGAACAAGGAGAGCACTTTCACCTGTCGAGGTGACATGGCTCAGGAGGTAAGAGCGCTTGTCTGGCAGTCGAGGTTGCGTCAAACCTGGCTTGGCATGTGAAGTGCCCTTGAGCAGACACCTAACCGCTCTGGCGAATGAGAGGCATCAATTGTAAAGTGCTTTGGATAAAAGCGCTATATAAATGCAGTCCATTTACCATTTACGTTGGCAGCGAGAAACAGAACAACGTCAATCGCGATTTGTGGATACTTTTTGGCTATATGTCCAGAGTGCTAGACAGCCAGAGAGTATCCACCAATCAGTTGCCTCCTATCGTCAGCGTGCTCCTTGATTGGCTCCTCGCTGCCCCTCATTTGCATACACAGGGCAGTAGCTACAGTATGCATGTGCTGCTGTCGCATTAGGGCGGCAGACTGAATTAGATGTTCCTTCTTTATTCCTTGTGAATAGTTAATGAATGTGTCTCTCTCGCGCGCGGCGAGGGTTTTCTGGCGTCTGCGGGAGACGGGCTGGAGGAGCGCTTTCCTCTGGCGGAGGGAGAGTCCGGGACGGGCGATCCGGACCTCTGCAGGGACCGTGAAGGATGAAAATGCCCCGCCCGCCAGACAGTTCATTTGTCATCGTTTCCCGGCTAATATGCCGGACAGAGCAGCCGCGCGGCAGATACCAAGCCCTCGAATGTTCATTTGGAGCGCGCTCAATGGACAGGGGAGGCGTGAGCTCGCTGCTGCACTAGTCCGGGAAGGTGAAGGGTTTATTATGCCCGTGACAAAAACATATGGAGGATATTTAATGTTTGTTGTGTTTATTTTTCATGCGTGAACGCATGGGTCTTTGTCCCATCGTCTCACATCGCGTATCTTAGGACATCCTCCTGACTGATTCAGCAGTGTGTGTGCGCGTCTGCACTGGCTCACTGCAGCTACCGCCTCTGAGAATGGCCTGCAAAATAACAACATGTCTTACAATTATTCTGCCCGTAACAAAATAATAATAACAATCACTGGGTTTGGCTAATCTGGGTCTCCGGTGTCGACTGGTCTGAATCACCAGTCCTTGCCAGTCTGAGCCACTGGTGGTGGCGAGTCTGAGCCACCAGTCCAGCTCAGCTTCACTAGCTGGTCTAAATCAGCAGTGCGGATAAGCTTCATCTTCCTATTACCATGACGATGTCACCGTGTTCCCGATTAGACGCATTCCTCTTATTCCCCCTGGGAATGCCACGCTGACGGGGCAGGGACTGCTTTACCTCCCAGTGCTGTCTGTCCCAGCCATGCATTTAAACTGCTGTGATTGCCGTTAATGTCCCAGACATAATTACCATTACCCAGGCTCCGAGTGAGGTGGGCAGAAAGCGCCCGTTCGCGGTGGGACAGGAGGCAGCTCGAAACTAAATTACCCCATTTTGCAGAGCGAGTCGCCATTATGCTAAACGGCGGCATTCCTGCGCCCCCTCCCCCTCCCCCCCCACCCCCCTCCCCCCGAGACGCTGTGATTACCAGAGTCATCAGGAGGAATGAAAGGGATTTTTTGTTTTTTTGCTGTTTCTCTGGGGGAAGCGGAACACTGTGTCCTATGAGGGCTCGCTGACACCCCACACCGGGGTGAGCGGCTTTTTATAAAAAAAACTTTTTCAGATGAAATACTGCACACCAGCGCCCCCCTAAACCTGCCTGCAGCTCGCGGTACTGCACCGAGCTCTTCCACCTCCATCCTCTCGCACTTTCCGTCTTATTTCCGTCTCTTTGATTGCCGCGTGAGTGAATTACAGAGATGGCAGCAGGGCGGTTCTTTCTCTGTTTAAAGAGGAATCGAAGAGGACAAGGAGGGGAGGAGACTAGGGTGGGGTTTTTTTTTTGGTTTTTTTTTACTGATTTTTGAAGAGAAATTTGAAGAGAGAGGATGATGGTGTCTGTGTGGCCATGTAATACGAAGATGAGATTTCACATTTGTGGAGTAGAGATCTACAGATGAGTTTGTGGGCCTGATGGCACGCAAAAGGGATTTTCCTAATAATAATAATAATAATAACAATAACAATAACAATAACAATAACAATAACAATAATAATAAATATAGGATACAACAGAGGAGATCTGATGTTCTGACTGTGTTACACACATACAGTTGCATTAGATCTGACTGTTACACACCTGCACACAAGTACAGGGGATCTAATCTAATCAAATCAATTTTATTTGTGTCAGACTTTTTACAGAAAACCATCACAAAGACACTTTACAGAGAGGCAGGGAAGAGCAAAAAACCCCAAACGGCACATGAGGTAAAAAACAACTCCCACTGGGGAGAAAAACCCTCAAACAGAGGCAAAAAAAAAACTCCCCTGTGGGAAGAAATCTCAGGAGGAACCCGGCTATAGACCCGGCTCAGCGTGAAGCAGCGGTAGAATGGATGGAACAGAAATATAATGAGGGATCAATCACAGCAATGAAGGCCAAAGCAGCCTCTACTGAGAGCTCTCCTACTGGAGCCCCAACTCAATTTCAATTTATGCTGTAACCCAGCAGGGCTAACTCAGACCAGGCTAAACTACCTCCTTCCCTCTGTGCCATAGCCCAGCAGGGCTAACTCAGACCAGGCTAAACTACCTCCTTCCCTCTGTGTCATAGCCCAGCAGGGCTAACTCAGACCAGGCTAAACTACCTCCTTCCCTCTGTGCCATAGCCCAGCAGGGCTAACTCAGACCAGGCTAAACTACCTCCTTCCCTCTGTGTCATAGCCCAGCAGGGCTAACTCAGACCAGGCTAAACTACCTCCTTCCCTCTGTGCCATAGCCCAGCACAATGCCCTGGGCTGGGCTGATGAGCCAACATCTGGACCTGCTGGACCTGCTGGAGCAGTACTGCCAGCATGCCCCAGCCCTCCCAACAGTCCGGATATCCGTATTTAACTTCATAAACCGTTTCTCAGGATACAGGGCCATAGGAACGGATAACTATAGGATTAACTGTAGTTGTTCCAATGACCTTTGGTATGCACTTATTGTACGTCGCTTTGGATAAAAGCATCTGCCTAATGAATGTAATGTAATCTCCAGAGACAGCGGAGATAAAGGAATAAGCGACTCACTGAGGTCTTTTAAGACCGTATGAAGCTTTATATGCTAACAGCAGAATCTAAGAGTCAGTTCTAAATTTAACAGGCAGCTAGTGAAGAGATTTTAGCACTGGACTGATATGTACCCATCTCTTAGTTCCTGTAGGAACCCTAGCAACTGCATTCTGTACAATCTGAAGACGTTTCAGGGCTGAATTGGTGCAACCTGACAATAAAAGTTTACAGCAATTATAGCAATCAAGCTGCGAGGACAAAAAAGCATGAGCCATTTCAGCAGCCTGACATTTTTCCTACATTTTCCTTAATTTAGATATGTGGGTATGTGGAAGAAGGCCGCTCTTGTGCTATTACTGATATAGGCCTGAAAGGAGAGATCTGAATCAGTAGTTATGCCAAGGTTCCTTAGCAGAGACAGAGAGGCCATCTATATTTAAAGTAAACAGTAGGAATTTATCTCTAAGAGATTTGGGAGCTACGACCAGCATCTCAGGCTTATCAGGGATATTTTGGGTCATCCAAGCCTTTACCTCTTTAAGGCAGAACTCAGATTTGGCTAGGGGAACAACATTGCCTGGTTTTAAAAGATTTATAAAGTTGTTGCATCATCAGAATAGCAGTGATACTTAACATCATGTCTGCGTACGATGTTCCCACACACATGCAGGTGATTTCTCACACATCCTTTCCTGAGTGTGCAAGGTCAGCTAACATCCACGTGAGTGGGATGATGAGTGTTGTTCACTGAGGAAGCCCCATATCATAGTGAATAAGATTGCTCACTAGATCATTAAGGCTCCGGTTCCAAAACTCTGCAAATATCCTTGGATAAATAATTAATCAACCTCTGAGGCGAATACATACCAGACACTGTTTATTTAATTGGAGTTCCACTTCAGCTCAGCGAGCGGCTTGTTTGTTCTGATGCTGAGTTTTAGTAAAGGAAAAGCAAACGCACCCAGATCACGCCGATGAAAGCCCCCTGAGCCTGGAGGAGTGTGTCTCTCCCAGGATCCTCTGTGTTCTTCTTCTGTTTGTTTTTCTCGTTTCCTTTCGTGTGCTCCTGCCCAGAGCAGGCAGCGCGAGCGACGGGGAAGCACAGTCGAGCTTGAGCGGCCGGAGCGGCGGCTCCACGCTCGGCTCGCCCGGCCAGGCATTACGAGCCGAACGCCGCACGGCGAGACACCTTTGAAGAATTCTAAACACGATTAAAAATGAATATGAGAAACGAGGCGGAAGCGAAGCCACGCTCTTCAGCAGCTCAAATCAAAACCCGTGAAGAATAAACAGACGCGGACGGAGCCGAACTACATGCGGCAGAATCACACCTCTCTCCTAGACTCTTTAATATCCACGGCTGGGCAACTCACCTGCGCACACGACAACCCAACGACAACTGGAACGGACAACCCTCCAAGTGCAGCGATCAAAACACTCTGTGAAACTGCATCTATAAGTGATCAGACCATCGATCAATTATGTCCATTCTTCAGCAGATTTTTTTCTATCTTGGGAGACTGAAAATGATACTTTTGGAAAGAATCAGCGGTGTCATGTGACTACAACCCTACATTCTGCGTGTCACATGACTGAACGCTGTGTTCATGTCATTGGTCTCTAGTGAAGGGAGAAGGAGATTCGGTAACACTTTATTTGACAGTGGTTGTCATGGAAATGACAATGTCATGTCCATTCATAACTATGACATTGCATTGTTGTGACACAATTTGCAGTTTGTTTTTTGACACAACTGTCATAGCAACATGTCATAGCAACGTGCACAGAAGGCTCATTATGTCAGAGGCGTCAGATGACTGATTCACCATGACAGCTGACAGTTTAATTACTATGTCACTGTGTGCCAGCTTGGGAAACAGTGATACTTCCTGCAAAAACACTCATTCATTTTGAGTTCATTTTGAATTTTTTGTTGTTCATTTGCTGTGAAGCATACCTTAACCTCTGGACCTCACCACCACACACTAAAGGGGAGTCCATTTGGTGGTCACTGCACTTCCAAGAATGGGTGTAAAGACTAAATGCACACACACACGCACACACACACATGCACACACACACCCACACACACACACACAAACACACACACTCACACACACACACACACAGACTCACACACACACACACACAGACTCACACACGCACAGACACACACACGCGCGCACGCACACACACACGCACACACACACACGAGCGCACACGCACACACGCACACACACACACACATACACACACACGCACACACACACACACACGCGCGCACACACACACACATACACGCACACACACACACACAGACACTCACACACGCACGCACACACAGTTCTGAACTTGGTCTTAAGCTGATTCAGAGGAGTTGAGTCTTTTCCTGGAGATGTTGTTGCTGTAGTTTGGAAGGTCATACATTTTACTCTCAGTTAGACATGAATACGAAAATGAGTAATAATAAATCACTTTCTGAATTGAAAAAATGTAATAATAACCGCCCTGGCATATAGACACTTTAAATATGGACCAGGAATGTAATTACGCAAGTTATCTGTAAATGTCTCCTTTTTATTATTTTCCTTTAAATTGGTTCATTAAAAAAGTTATGGGAAAATTCATTGAATTTCCAATTTTGGTAGAAGAGATTAAGCCATTACTGCAGGTGAGCGCACGGGGAATGTAATTACCTCAGCAGTGAGGGGTAAACAGGCCGGCCGGACGGAAGGAGGCCGAGTGATTACCCGTCAATGCGAGGTGCCTGCGCTCACACGCAGCCGGATCTCCTCAGCAGAGACAGGACGTGTTTACATGCGTATGAAACGAGCCGGATCTCATCGGCAGAGACAGGACGTGTTTACATGCGTATGAAACGAGCCGGATCGTTAGCGGTTTGTTAGCGGCTGGGTGCTGTGCTGAGCGGTTTGTTAGCGGCTGGATGCTGTGCTGAGCGCTTTGTTAGCGGCTGGGTGCTGTGCTGAGCGCTTTGTTAGCGGCTGGATGCTGTGCTGAGCGGCTTGTTAGCGGCTGGATGCTGTGCTGAGCGCTTTGTTAGCGGCTGGATGCTGTGCTGAGCACTTTGTTAGCGGCTGGATGCTGTGCTGAGCGCTTTGTTAGCGGTTTGTTAGCGGCTGGATGCTGTGCTGAGCGGTTTGTTAGCGGCTGGATGCTGTGCTGAGCGGTTTGTTAGCGGCTGGATGCTGTGCTGAGCGCTTTGTTAGCGGCTGGTGCTGTGCTGAGCGTTGTTAGCGGCTGGATGCTGTGCTGAGCACTTTGTTAGCGGCTGGATGCTGTGCTGAGCGGCTTGTTAGCGGCTGGATGCTGTGCTGAGCGCTTTGTTAGCGGCTGGATGCTGTGCTGAGCGCTTTGTTAGCGGCTGGGTGCTGTGCTGAGCGCTTTGTTAGCGGCTGGATGCTGTGCTGAGCGCTTTGTTAGCGGCTGGATGCTGTGCTGAGCGGTTTGTTAGCGGCTGGATGCTGTGCTGAGCGCTTTGTTAGCGGCTGGATGCTGTGCTGAGCGCTTTGTTAGCGGCTGGGTGCTGTGCGAGCGCTTTGTTAGCGCTGGATGCTGTGCTGAGCGCTTGTTAGCGGCTGGATGCTGTGCTGAGCGGCTTG
>NC_057935.1:72509075-72569075 GCF_018555375.3 Anguilla rostrata | reverse complement strand
CAGAGTGCATTAGCACTCTCCGGTGAGCTCTGTGAGTTATTACTGATCTCAGGTGAGCTCTGTGAGTTATTACTGATCTCAGGTGAGCTCTGTGAGTCTGACCTGCAGCTGCACACTCAGGTGAGCTCTGTGAGTTTGCCCTGTACTCTCCGGTGAGCTCTGTGAGTTATTACTGCTCTCAGCTGAGCTCTGTGAGTTATTACTGCTCTCAGCTGAGCTCTGTGAGTTATTACTGATCTCAGGTGAGCTCTGTGAGTTATTACTGCTCTCCGGTGAGCTCTGTGAGTTATTACTGATCTCAGGTGAGCTCTGTGAGTTATTACTGCTCTCAGCTGAGCTCTGTGAGTTATTACTGATCTCAGGTGAGCTCTGTGAGTCTGACCTGCAGCTCTACTCTCAGGTGAGCTCTGTGAGTCTGACCTGCAGCTGCACACTCAGGTGAGCTCTGTGAGTTTGCCCTGTACTCTCAGGTGAGCTCTGTGAGTTATTACTGATCTCAGGTGAGTTCTGTGAGTTATTACTGCTCTCAGCTGAGCTCTGTGAGTTATTACTGATCTCAGGTGAGCTCTGTGAGTTATTACTGCTCTCAGGTGAGCTCTGTGAGTTTGACCTGCAGCTGTACTCACAGGTGAGTTCTGTGAGTTATCACTGCTGTACTCTCAGGTGAGCTGTGTCTGCAGTTCCAGGGAGGGAAACTGGACTACAGGCGCATCACAGTGCAGCTTGTGAACCTGAGGCAGGACACCATAATGACATGTTCGGAATACCAAATGGCATCGGAACTCCTGTAGTCATGGCGATGACTGTCCTCAGAAAGGATTCCAATTCCACTCTGGTGTCCTCTGGGTAATGTGCTACAGTCCTAATTACAACCCGCTGTCACTAAGACAAACAGCAACTCCCTGCAATCAGTACCCTCTAAAACCACACTCTCTCTCACACACACACTCCCTGCAATCATTACCCCCTAAAACCACTCTCTCTCTCACACACACACTACATCACACAGAAACACCACCCTCTCCCTCACACACTACCTCACGCAGAAACACCACCCTCTCTCACACACACTACATCACTCAGAAACACTGAGAGATGTTCTCTCTTTCACACAGATCTCTCACACTAGCTCTCTCACTCTCTCACACACTTAAGAAATACAGAATTCTCTTTGTACACAAATTCCATCACACAGTTGCACCACCAGAGGTCTGTAGCAGAGCATCTCGTGTGGGGCAGAACTGCATGCAGTCTGCTAACTGTCTGCTAGCGCTGAATGCTAAGAGCACAGATTCCATCTTTTCTGTGTTTGATACTCATCTTACAAGCAGACACTGGCAGGGCCGTTAGACAGAAGCCTCTGAGGCTTGATAAAGGTGATTAAGGGCTTCATTGAATGCTCTCATTACCATAACAGAAACACGGAAATCACTTCCACAGCAATGTTATCAGCTAATAGAATTTAAGGATCAATTCTTTTGGGGAAACTCTGAGAGGAGTTGGTTTTTATATAGCCACCAAAGGGATGTTTTGTGTATACGACTGTAATTAGTTCAAAGCACTTTGTTGTGTATTTAATGTTTGTTAGGAGTGAAAAAAGTCAGAAGTTTGATGCAGCTCTGGCTAATGTTGAAGTCTGGCTTGTGTAATGGAATTTAGGGGCTAAAGTCACAACTGTCAGATCTTGAGTAGTAATTAACATTGTTCTCTTTGCAAACCGAAGACACACTGAATCTGCTCTGCACAGGGTTCTGAGCAGAGCTAAATAAGCAACACATCCCAAAGGTAGAGAAGCAGATTAACCTCTTTCATCATTACTATCCAGGGATAATACAAGTTTAAGTCAAACACAAGTCTACTGTATTTCACATAATAGATTTTATATATAGATTTGCTTTAAAGTGGTAATGGTGCTGATTTAGTTTTTTTTTTTTAAACAACATTAAGGTTATATTAGACATACTAGGTGAATCTTATATTTGACATAATAAATTACAGCTATATTACTCTTCATGTACTATATTACGGTTACATTAAGAATGTATAAGATTTACTGGATAAGAATTTAATCCCCTTTCTTCCTCCAGGGGAAGCTTTTTCTCACTTTGCTTTTTTTTAACCTCTGCTGCAGTTTTAACGGTTCCAATACCACTCTGGCCTCACCCAAGTTTTTCTACTTCCTGTTTGTCTCTGAAGCCCCTTTGTTACAGCGTGTCTGTAAAAAGAAAAAAAAGAGCTACACAAATAAAATCTAACTGCTAGCGGGACGCTAACCGTTGCGCTCTCTCCCCCCCAGTGAAGGCAGAAGTGCTCCATTAAAGGGCACTAATGTGTGTGATCCAGAGCAGCGGTGTTCAGCAGTGTTCAGTGAGCAGCTCCACCAGCAGACTCCTGCCCGCGCGCGCTTTGTGTTCTCACCGTGTGTGTTCCGTGTTCTCACCGCGTGTGTTCCGTGTTCTCACCGCGTGTGTTCCGTGTTCTCACCGTGTGTGTTCCGTGTTCTAACCGCGTGTGTTCCGTGTTCCCGTGGCTCCATTCCGCTCTCTCGCCGATTCTCTTTGTGAACTCCTCTCATCCGCTCTAAAAAAAATTAATCGACCGTTACATTTGCGTGCGTCAGCGCTGCTGTGGACTCCACAGGGACTCGGCTTTATTCTGCTGTCTTTCCAGCATAAGCAGACTGCCACTGCTGTCAATTATTGAATTAATTAATCAATTAATTGAGGCGGCCTTGGTTAAATTCACCATTGTCTCTGTCATGCTCTTAATGGGGCCCATTTGTCCTGCTTGTAAAACGTTACTGTCCTTGTAAAACACTCCATAAATCCAGAGAACTTCATCATGTGTTTGTGTATTACTGAGCACTCATAACGCGCCTGCCCATTTCCTGTGTGTATCTGCAGGTTTGGCAGAAGGGGAACCCCAGCCTTTCGGAAAAATCCTGTTTTCATGAGCTCACAAACACGGTTTACAGCGTGGATACATTATCAGCAGCCAGAGACCTTCTGTCCTGTTCATCACCTGTCAGTCACCGACGGCTGGACACGCCTACTGTGATGTCATGAATGAAGAAAGTGCGGAAGGAGTGATTGGCCACGAGTGGAAAGGCTCTGAACCAATCAAAGGTGGGATCCCTCCCTCATGTCACATTCAGCACACGATTCACTCTTAGAGGCATATTGGAATCCAATGCATTATAAGCAGATATCCCCCCCCCCCCCCCCCATGACTAATGAAATGGGGCAGGCTTTCAGCAGGGGAAAACAGTGGGAAACGTGCATTAGAGGGAACTGTAACAACAATAATTTATAGTGGGCAGGCGAAGCTGCTTTTTAATGCGCTCCTCCACAAACTGACACACTGTGAATGGAAAACAGATATGAGGCCCCAAGCCTGATCATATTCATACGAAAGGAGAAGAATCTCCAGAGCACATTCACTGATCCACTCACGGAGGGAGAGGATGGTGGGCGGATTACCTGCAACTTTCGGGCAATGAAATTGTTCATGCAAAGACCTGATTCAGCCAGCATCCGGGTTATGAGTAACCCTTAAAGGACATGTGCGATTTTCCCTGGTTATGCTGAAGAATGAATCCTGTTCAGGAACAAGCTGCTTAATCAGAAATAAACACACATATTTTTTGTTCAACTTTGCGAGGAATCTTTGGCCATAACTCACTCAATATATCGTCGTCATGGCAACCCTAAAAATCTTGCATATGTGAGAGTGCAGGCAAAAAAAAAAAAAACATTTCTGTCTCCACGATCTGAAAAAGAAAGTTATGAATATATTTATGTTTCTGAAGGGAAGAAAACTGTAAAAAGTATACAACAATATTTCTGTGAATATTGTTAAGGGCATTGCTGCAGATCATTCTTCACATTCAGCCATTTTGGAAATGTGCAAAAAAACAACAGAAGAAAGGAACATGCCTCATGATGACACGTGTAGTTTGTGGAGGCCTCGCCAGGATCTCCATAGCGCAGCATAGTGCAATTTCACCTTTGACCTTTCCTCTGCAATGGGAATCACTTCCTGTAGTTCTTTAAGCACGCAGCCGCGGAGAGCACCTTGTCTAACGGCTCTTTCACCTGCCCACAAATCCTTTTATATAAACACCATCGTTTGGAATTTGAGGAACACAACATGGCCCCGCGCAGCACAGAAGGAAAACTGTTTGTTTCCCGGGGAGGAGGGACAGGCGTGAAATCCGACAGCCATGAAACCTGAATCACAATTTCCCCCAGAAATAGTTTTTATTATCGGTGACACGGCAGACAGCTCTGCTCTTCATTACTGAACGTCGTGACAAAGCTGGCTACTGTTGCACCCGATAAAAAATAGTTTCTATATGCCAGAGACACAGAAAATAAAGGTAGTATTTGAACTGCAAGCTGCACACCTCAAAATATAGTCCAGGTTAAAGGATGGGGGCATTATGAAAATGTAAAAATACCAAACAGGAAAATTACTGAATTAACAATCAGTTGAAAAGAGAGAGCACTTCACAGCACCACAAATGAGATGAGTCAATGAACCATGGCCTCCAGCAAACATCATAATTAGTTGATTAGTTGAATTAGGGGAACAGAAACCTGTACCCAAATCTGCACTCGACCATCTTGTCTTCCTGCACGGACCAGCAGCCAAGTGGAAAGCATGCAACTTGAGATTAGCTTGTCGGTCAGTGTTGTTACTGTTGCTGTGACTGGCTAGAAACAGCATATTGCTTTGCATTTTTTATCAAGCGGAAGTTATCGTGAGCCACATTGACCTGTTTCCCAGCAGTTTGTGGGGTGCACTGAGGATATTGCACATCTGTGCATGTTTTTGTGACTCAGTCGAGAGCTTTCTCAGTTTGAGGCGGAATTTAACGTTATTATTAACATACCTGCCTTTTCGGAACCCAGCACACATTTCCCACACCTGTGGGTTTATCTGGGTCTGCTCACAGCTGTGGCCATTGTGTTTTTCCACAGGCGTCACTGTAAGGTCGGTGTGGCAGGGCTGTACAGTCTGTGAGCGTTTTAATAGTGTTTCTGTAGGATTGCTGTAGCATTGCTGTACAGTCTGTGAGCGTTTTAATAGTGTTTCTGTAGGATTGGTGTAGCATTGCTGTACAGTCTGTGAGCGTTTTGACAGAAGTGTTTCTGTAGGATTGCTGTAGCATTGCTGTACAGTCTGTGAGCGTTTTGACAGTGTTTCTGTAGGATTGCTGTAGCATTGCTGTACAGTCTGTGAGCGTTTTGACAGAAGTGTTTCTGTAGGATTGCTGTAGCATTGTTGTACAGTCTGTGAGCGTTTTGACAGTGTTTCTGTAGGACTGGTGTAGCATTGCTGTACAGTCTGTGAGCGTTTTGACAGAAGTGTTTCTGTAGGACTGGTGTAGCGTTGCTGTACAGTCTGTGAGCGTTTTGACAGAAGTGTTTCTGTAGGACTGGTGTAGCATTGCTGTACAGTCTGTGAGCGTTTTGACAGAAGTGTTTCTGTAGGATTGGTGTAGCATTATTGTACAGTCTGTGAGCGTTTTGACAGAAGTGTTTCTGTAGGACTGGTGTAGCATTGCTGTACAGTCTGTGAGCGTTTTGACAGTGTCTCTGTAGGATTGGTGTAGCAGGGCTGTACAGTCTGTGAGCGTTTTGACAGTGTCTCTGTAGGATTGGTGTAGCATTGCTGTACAGTCTGTGAGCTTCTCTTTGGGGACTGAAAGCAGGGTTGTAGGATAGTGTAATCTAGAAAATCCTGTTAGCACTTTAGGGTCACACGACAAGTTTACACGAGGCAATTGTGTAGTCATTGCTGTACAGTCTGTGAGCGTTTTGACAGTGTCTCTGTAGGATTGGTGTAGCATTGCTGTACAGTCTGTGAGCTTCTCTTTGGGGACTGAAAGCAGGGTGTAATGGGATGAAGGTGTTAATACATAGAAAAAAATCCCATTTTTATCTCACTCTTAAGGTCACCACTTTGACTAATTATACAACCGAGTGGCTAATTGTGTAGTTCATGCAACCAATTAGTTGCCCTCAGACAGGGAGAGCAAAAGGAGGAAGGAACATGTGAAATGGGCACGACAAGAAACTTGTCTTTGAGTGCAACAGTACACCCAGCCAGTACAAATAAGAACAAGTATCCTGCTGGAAAAGTGGGTATTCTTACATAATGTGCATTTTAGACGTTTAATGTGGGCCACTTCCTTTAGCCAGACAGCTTTGACAGAAGCAGACACCACAAACCTCAGTTTTGCATAAAATCAAAACAGGATCAACACAGCCTGTCTGTGGTTATGGATGAATCAACAGATGGAGCAGTCGTTTATGTTTTATATAACTCCAAATTTATTTTTTATTTATTTTTTATTTATTTATTTATTTATTTCCAGGATGAATATTGCTTTTTAAATGATATTGTGCACTGTCTCAAACAAACACAGACAGAATAGATAAAACTATGAACCACCTATGCTACAAAACACTCAAAGGATTTGGGTAGAAACAGTAAGTTACAACCCGGATCCACATTTCTGCCAGAAGAGGCTGTTAAATGTCTGAGCACAATCAACTTTAATTGTGTTTAAAAAAAATAGACATTTCATTTTAACTATGTATGTGACATTCATCGCTTTTACTGAATTCATCATTTTTAATATATTCCTGCTGCAATATTTATTATTATTATGAATACAGTCTATTTATATATCTATTTCTGTATTTCTGTCAAATGTGACATACCGTAACTTTATCACATTTTTAATGTGATTATTTCTCACTGCTTCAGACAAAAATGATTTCAGAATACTGCCGCTTGTCCACATCACTGTCAGTCAGTGCTTAATTAGTGGTACAATCGGGACAGTTGTTTGGGATCATGTGGCAAAAAGGCTATCGGGCTTTAGTTGGCAGAGACTGAGGGCTGGGGAGGACTGGTCTCCTTGAGGGCCGAAAACTGCAGGTCTCCCCCCCACCTGTTACCTGGGAGATGTGTGTGTAACGGTCCGACCAATCAGCTGCATTGTTCACTCAATCACCAGGGAGAAAAGAAACCCAGGGCCAGGTCTGGATTCGAGGGGCAGATTTGAGGTTCCATGCCGAGCTAGATTTAACATCTCACAGGAGGGACAGAGGGAGTTTTCAGAGGACAGAGCAGGGAGGTCTCTTCAGGACGAACAAGAGGCGGGAGGTCTCTCTCAGGAGGCGAGAGGCGGGAGGTCTCTCTTAGGACGGACAAGAGGTGGGAGTCTCTCTCAGGAGGGACAAGAGGTGGGAGGTCTCTCTCAGGACGGACAGAGAGGGGGAGGTCTCTCTCAGGAGGACAGAGAGGCGGGAGGTCTCTCTCAGGAGGGACAGAGAGGCGGGAGGTCTCTCTCAGGAGGACACAGAGGGGGAGGTCTCTCTCAGGACGGACAGAGAGGCGAGGAGGTCTCTCTCAGGAGGGACAGAGAGGCGGGAGGTCTCTCTCAGGAGGGAAGAGAGGCGGGAGGTCTCTCTCAGGAGGGACAGAGAGGCGGGAGGTCTCTCTCAGGAGGGACAGAGAGGCGGGAGGTCTCTCTCAGGACTGACAGAGAGGTGGGAGGTCTCTCTCAGGACGGACAGAGAGGCGGGAGGTCTCTCTCAGGAGGGACACAGAGGCGGGAGGTCTCTCTCAGGACGGACAGAGAGGCGGGAGGTCTCTCTTAGGACGGACAGAGAGGTGGGAGGTCTCTCTCAGGAGGGACAGAGAGGCGGGAGGTCTCTCTCAGGAGGGACAGAGAGGCGGGAGGTCTCTCTCAGGAGGGACAGAGAGGCGGGAGGTCTCTCTCAGGACGGACAGAGAGGCGGGAGGTCTCTCTCAGGAGGGACAGAGAGGCGGGAGGTCTCTCTCAGCGGCCGATCGACGTGCTGCATTATAGTCACGACACGTCTTCCTGCGTGAGTTCAGTGATCGTCAGGCCATTTCCTCTGATGCCAACCTGGGCATCGGGCACTGATCCACCCGCTTATTCATCAGTTGTTTTAAATCATTAGTGTCCAATGTTCTAATGAGGCTGAATTGGATCAGTGTGCCAGTCATTGAGTTCATTATTGGTAATGTGCCGGGCTGTATAAATAGGCTAATTAAAGAGGGCCAGAGCTATTAGCATGATGTCTCAAAGCTCCGAAATCTCTTCTGTTTCAGGAAGCACCATCAGCCCAAAATCTCTGAGCCCCTCCCAGGTGTCCCGCCGGGTTGGAGCTGTTTCCTCTTGAGTTAATTTCTAAAATTGACTGAAGAGAATTGGAGCTGACCCCAGCCTTGGAGCTACTCCTGATCAATGTGGAGTTTAAGGCCTTTTAAACAAAGCAAAAGTCCTAAACATAAGACAGATAACAGGAGGCATAAGTAAGACTACAAAATATCCTTTTTCTCTCTGGCTCTCTGAGTTTTATAGCTTCTGTTTCCGGCATCGTCCACAGTTCTTACTGTGCTGGACCCGTAGCAACCACTACCCCACCCATAGTAACCACTACCCCACCCATAGTAACCACTACCCCACCCATAGTAACCACTGCCCCACCCATAGTAACCACTACCCCACCCATAGTAACCACTACCCCACCCATAGCAACCACTACCCCACCCATAGCAACCACTACCCCACCCATAGCAACCACTGTCCCACCCATAGTAACCACTGCCCCACCCATAGTAACCACTGCCCTGCCTATAGTACCCACTGCCCTACCCATAGTGACCACTGCCTCACCCATAGCAACCACTGACCCACCCATAATGACCACTGCCCCCCCCATAGCAACCATTGTCCCACCCATAGTAACCACTACCCCACCTATAGTAACCACTACTCTGCCTATAGTACCCACTGCCCCACTCATAATGACCACTGCCCCACCCATAGCAACCTCTGCCCCGCCCATAGTACCCACTGCCCCGCCCATAGCAACCTCTGCTTCACCCATAGTACCCACTGCCCCACCCATAGCAACCACTGCACCCCCTCCCCCACTTCCCCAAAAAAAGACAAAAAACACAGTAAAGCCAGTAAAATATGGAGTATAAAATCTGTACACACAAAAAATCACTGCATCATGGCCTTGATTCCCATCAGGACACAGGCTTTCACTGAGATTGTAAATGATGTGTTCCTGTCCTTGGCACTGTGGGGTGGTTTAGGGGGTCCACTCCTCGTGTGTATCCGCTGCTGTAGCTCCACTCACCAGGCTGAATGAAGGTCATTACTCTGTCCTTCACTCTCTCTGTCCCACGCTGTTCCACAGGGTTCTGCTGGGCCGGCTCTCCGACAGCTTGCCTTTCAGTCCATCGAAAGTTTCAACGGACATTTTGAAAGTTTAGCAGTGTGCGTTCTCTCAGCTGAGCAGTTGCGTCCAAATTCAGCTGCAGGAGAGGCGTGTAATGCGTTCTGCGTAAGCAAAAGCGTGAACTGAAATTGCAGTTTGAGTGTATACGATAAAATGGTGCTTGGAGTTAAGCAGACATATTGAAGCTGTTTGAACATATCATAGCGTTTCAATAATCAATCACTCAGGGAAGTCAACAGCAGACTGAAGATTAAAAGAAAACAAATAGCAGTTAGTCTGATATCGTCAGACCCTAAACTAAACATAAATTATCCGGTCTTAACTCTAATACTCACTGGGCTGGGAATGTTATAGAACTGTCGCTCAGTTGGACAGAAGCTCAGCTGCATGTACTTGTGTTCTCTAACATTGTAAGACCATCTGGTTGCATTCAATTACATGAATGTAATGTAAAGTAAACCAACCATAAGCCAGCCGACTGTATACTAAACATCGACCAATCTTAATCCCGCCTTAAATCAACGCCAGCCCGCAACGCGGTAATTCCGCCTGTCAAAACAGGAAATGAGCTACGGCGTGCTGAATCAGCATAAATACCCTGCCGCAGCCAGTGACTCATTTACCGCTGCAGGGGACGCGGGATCTGTGTTTCCCAGGATCCTCCACCAGCCCGGTCGCTGCCGCTAGCACACTGACACACACACACACACACACTCACACACACTCACACACACACACACACACTCACACTCACACACACATACACACACACACACTCACACACTGACATACATACACACACACACACACGCACACACACACACACACACTCTCTCTCTCTCTCTCACACACACACACACACACACACACACACACACACACACACACACACACACACACACACACACACTCTCTCTCTCTCTCTCACACACACACACTCACACACACACACATCTGCAGCTGTAATCCTCTACAGAGTTCTCACTGAGCCCTTTCAGTGCAGATTCAGAGCTGCAGTGGGGGAGTGGTGCGGTGGAAGTGCACTTCAGAGAGGCCATAAATGCAGATTGCTACTGTTGATGTGAGACAAGCGCAAGCACACTCACCTGTGTGTGTGTGTGTGTGTGTGTGTGTGTGAGTGTGTGAGTGGTGTGTGTGTGTGCGTGTGCGTGTGTATGTGTGTGTGTGAGAGAGAGGGAGAGAGAGAGCAAGAGAGTGAGAGACTATGAGAGAGTGAGGGACAGAGAGAGAGAGAGAGTGTCCGGCTGAGGACATACTGTACTCTGCTACCCAGGGAAATCATGTCTATGCAGGCTGATGCACTGCTTCACTTGTCCTCTCTGTCCTGCTTCCAGATTTATTATAAATAACACTGGGCCACAATTTACACTCCCTGTGATGATCCAAATTATTCCTGTCTTCTTCTGACCCTAACCCACCCACACAAGCAATACTGAATAATCACCTAGTGTGTGTGCATCAGTGTCTATGTGTGAGAGAATGTGTGAGTGTGTGACTGGGCGCTGAAGTGAATATATCTGTGTGTGCATGTTTATGTATGTGTGTGTGTGTGACATCCTTTCCTAATGGAACTGCATTTTCATTATTTTAGTTTTGTTCTGCTTCTCAGGTCTGAGATGCCTGTTGTAAATTTCATTCCATTCAGTATTTTCTTTGAATTTTCACTGCAACTTGAAATTATGTGTTCAAAATGCACAGTAAAAACACTGTTCTCAAGAGTCTTCGTTTTTCCTCTAAATTGGCCCAGATCTGGCATTTCCCACAAGAATTATGGTAGATAAGAGTATTTCTCCTTTTCCAGAAAATAATACATTTTTATTTATTTATTTATTTATTTAGGAAGTCACAGGTTCCAAAAAATATTTAACTTAAAACTTGGTTTTCCAAAACAATGTAAAAAAAGAAATGAAAATCAAAAACAACTGGCAACTTGAGCCTAACAAGCAAACACCATAAATAAGTAACTAAATAAATAAATAATATTAATATTTATTTTATTTGATGATAATATAACTTTAAAAAATTATTATTATTTAAGATTAAATAATAGCTTTTACAAAGAAAAGAAAACGAAGAGAAAAGAAGATAAAAATGAAAAAAGGGCAGTTTCACTTTTATATTTATGACCTGTGTAACACATTCTCCAGGGAATGCAAAGTGCAGACTCAAAAACCTGCAGAGATTCTGAGCTGAGTCTGTGCTGCACACAGAGACTGAAGGCCCCATAAAACGGGAGGTTTGAGTGAAGCACCGCATCAGGTCTCTGTGTGTGAAACGCAGGTCTCTGTGTGTGTGAAACGCAGGTCACTGTGTGTGAAACGCAGGTCCCTGTGTGTGAAACGCAGGTCTGTGTAGCAGTCATGTGTTGAAACGCAGGCAGTGTGGTGACGCAGGTCTGTGTGTGAACGCAGGTCTGTAGCAGGTGTGTGTGAACGCAGGTCTCTGTGTGTGAAACGCAGGTCAGTGTGTGTGAACGCAGTCACGTGTGTGACGCAGTCCTGTGTGTGAACGAGGTCACTGTGTGTGAACGCAGGTCACGTGTGAAGCGCTCAGGTGTCAGCTGTGTGTGAAAGGCTGTGTGGCAGGTCATGTGTGTGAAGCAGGTCCTTCGTGTGTGTGAACGAGCGCAGGTCTACTGTGTGTGAAACGCAGGTCACTGTGTGTGAAACGCAGGTCACTGTGTGTGAAACGCAGGTCACTGTGTGTGAAACGCAGGTCACTGTGTGTGAAACGCAGGTCACTGTGTGTGAACGCTGCTCTGTGTGGAAACGCAGGTCTTTGAACGCTCGTGTGTGACGAGGTCACGTTGCAGGTCCTACACGTGTGTGAAACGCAGGTCACTGTGTGTGAAGCGCAGGTCACTGTGTGTGAAACGCAGGTCACTGTGTGTGAAACACAGGTCACTGTGTGTGAAACGCTGCTCTGCTCCGGGAAAGATGATCTTTAGGAATCCGCTCATGATGAAGCGTTAGCAGGTTAACATGCATACACACACACGCGCTTAGTGTGGTCAGGGTCGCAGGCGGTGCTGCAGCCTATCCCAGCATGCATTGGGCGAGAGGCAGGAATACGCCCTGGACAGTTCCCGACTGTGCCGGACTGCGGGGGGGAAAACTGGAGCACCCGGAGGAAACCCACGTGGACACGGGGGGAACACGCAAACTCCACACAGAAAGGCCCAGGCCGGAGTTCAAGGACCTTTTTATGCTGTGAGGCACCAGTGCTACCCACTGCGCCAACGTGCCACCCCATGTCGAGACATGATTTCTATAAAACCAAAGGAAAACAGCATCTCGCAGTCACATCACCATTTAATCATGTCACAGTGCTACCAGTACTGACACTTCCAGAGCAAGGAGTCGCATCCTCTCAAACCATCTGAAAAAAGCAGTACCTCATTGCAGAAGTGGCTGTTGAAATATTCAGTATTTTTCACTTGTTACTTGTTCATTATAGATTAAAAAAGCGTTTCTACCTTTCACAGATGCTCTGCTGACAGCACTTGATGTCTGAAGAGTCGCTGACTGCACAGTAATGGCTCCACCACCACTTTCCCTTCGTTAAGGCTGAAGAGCTGGCAGGAAATAAACGTTAATGAAGCTGAAAGATGATGAGAGATGTGCCGTTTTTATAGCGATAAAATTGAGAGGGTGATGTGTGAAAGGGATGGATAAAGGAATAGAGGGGGAGGAGTAGGGATGAGTTGGGCTGAGTCGGGAGTAGTGGGGAGGAATGGGGATGAGTGGGGAGGAGTGGGGATGAGTGGAGGGCAGTGGAGAGGAGTGGGGATGGTGGGGAGGAGTAGGGATGAGTAGGGCGGAGTCGGGAGGAGTGGGGATGAGTGGAGAGCAGTGGGGATGAGTGGGGAGGAGTGGGGAGGAGTGGGGAGGAGTGGGGATGAGTGGAGGGCAGTGGAGAGGAGTGGGGATGAGTGATGCTGAGTGGGGATGAGTGGGTATGAGTTGGGACGAGTGGAGAGAAACGACATCTGGCCCTCATTAGTTACAACCGCTTAAACAAAATCACAGCAAGAAATAAGTGGGTCGAATCCGGTGGTCACGTGCAGGTGAGCTGGTGGCGGTCACCAGAATGTGACTGTTGTTTCAGTTTCAATGTAGCAACTTGTTCGCAACTTACTTTTTTAAACCATGTAACTTACTTCCAGGTTTCGGACTACAAACTGTAACACTCTGTTGAAACTGGAGAGGAGCGCATTACAGTGACAGAGACTGCTGGAGACGAAGGAGCGAACGAGAGACTTCAGCAGGATCTGAATCCACAAAACCTCCCCATAACATTTAGCAGTTTACAAATGAATATTGTAAATGGTAAATGGACTGCATTTATATAGCGCTTTTATCCAAAGCGCTTTACAATTGATGCCTCTCATTCGCCAGAGCAGTTAGGGGTTAGGTGTTAGGTGTCTTGCTCAAGGACACTTCGACATGCCCAGGGCGGGGTTTGAACCAGCAACCCTCCGACTGCCAGACAATCTGTCTTACCTCCTGAGCTATGTCACCCCATACTGTACACTGGTTCATTAAACGTACCGCACTGAAAAACAATGAACCACCAACAATGGTCAAAACATTTAGTGGATTTTTCAGAGGAACTTGCTACACATTACACTACCGACTCACTGAAAATAGCCCACATTCAACCAGCTCACATATTATCGTCAGGCTTTCAACGAGGGCATGAGCTTGGAGTACGGATTTAGGCGGTACTTTCCTGTACAGTTAGCGAGCTGTGAAAATTAGAATCTGTAGATTCTACACAACTAGTGAGCAAAGAAAAACCCCGTGATTATGTTCTACACAAGATCAAAAATCATTGCCTATTTTCCAACAAACTGAATTAATTTTACATCGCATGAAAGTATTGCTTGCAGGCAAGCCTAGTACATGCGGTTCACAAGAGACTGCTAAGCTGAATTGCAGTTACCCAGGTGCAGTTAACGAGCATGTGATGCACTTCAGGGTTTTCAATCGATTGCCTTTCCATGAACAGACTGGGGGATGAAGGTACACAGTAATGAACGTGCTCTTATTAAGCATCGAGTGGTGCGCGATTAGCTTTCCAACCACTTCTGACACCATAAACTACTCACACAGAAATGCTGGGATGCAGCAAAACTCTCAGGTAATAGCTGGCTGACCAGAGATGGTAAATAAATTTGAAACTTGTTGACCAACAAGCTATTGTTATTTCACTGACCAAACAGGTCCGTCATGACTACTAGGTTACAGCTGGTTTTCGAAAAATGCAGTGAGAACGTGAGGGTGGGACTGGTTCAGTGTAACCTCGCAAGCGAAGGGTTTCTCAGTGAGCCAGACGTGACTGACCACAGTCCCAACAGGACATTGGTCTCTGGGATTCGCTGATTGTTGGGGGTGGCAAATCAGGAACTTCTCTGTATTACACAGGATGTTTCTCCTGGCGCTCCATTATGCCTTTGGCTGTTAGGATCATGGATTCCAGCCAGGTGTGCCGGCTCACCGTCCCTCCCACTGGGCTGAATCCCAGGACTCGGTGAAAGGTGTAGATCAGCATTGGGCACGTACTGATTATTTGCACAAGAAAACGGCACTGCAATGGCGCTGGACGAACTGCGGGATGCAGCTGAAGAAATATTTCAAAATATTACTCAGAAGGTGAAGTGGTTTTGAAGACCCAAAGTTCAACTCCAAAGAGGCGGCAGCAACTGGGTTCAAACGGACGACGTGTGTTCACCAGCTCACGGGCACGGGGAGAGGAACCCGCAGGCGGTAAAGCAGAGCCCTCGCCAGATCACACGGACATTTATGGAGCTCTTAATCATCTCCCCGGGTCCTTCTGAGGTTCTTTTAATGGCTCTGACATTTTCACCTTGATGCCAGTGGTACAGCGCTCAGCTGCTCCTGAAACAGAGAACCAAGATCGAGTACGGACTCAAGCTCAGAGCAACGAGGCTATAGTCTATATGTGTGTGTGTGTGTGTGCGTGTGTGTGTGTGAGTGTGTGTGTGTGTGTGTGTGTGTGTGTGTGTGTGTGTGTGTGTGTGTGAGTGTGTGTGTGTGTGAGTGTGTGTGTGTGCGTACGAATGTGTGTGTGTGTGTGTGCTTGTGTGCCTGTGTGTGTGTGTGCGTGTGTGTGTGTGTGCGTGCGAGTGTGTGTGAGTGTGTGCCAGTGTGTGTGCGTGTGCCTGTGTGTGTGCAAGTGTGTGTGTGTGCGTGTGTATATGTGTGTCTGTGTGTGTGTGTGTTCACACAAACATCCCCCCCTCCACCACACACACACACACACACACACAGACACACAATACACACACACACACACTTGCACACACACAGGCACAGCACACACACGGCACACACTCACACACACTCGCACCACACACACACACACGCACACACACACACAGCCCACACAAAGCACACACACACACACACACACACACACACACACACACACACACACAGGCACAGGCACACACACACACACACACACACACTGCAGGAGTGTGTATTCTTCCCCTGCTTCAGTGGCTTTACATGAGCGTCAGTCTGTTCACATTGAGATGATACCAGGATCAGCTACCGGAGTCATTACCGGAGAGGAAGACACCATTATCTAGCCGTGAGGTTAGAGAGTGAAACCATGCTCAGATAATGGGGCACGTCTGAATGCAGGTAAAACAGTAATTTGTGGGTTGGCTTCCATGGAGAGGAGCATGACTTACAATTACTGAAACAAAGAGTGAGACCGCTGGAGCTGGCGGTCGCTAGCTGCTCTCACGTCGCTCAGGATTTCTGTCTCCAGTTCAGTGCAGAGATTCAGCTTAATTTCGCCCACGGAGCCTCCAGCCTTCTGAGTCGCCGTGTCGAAGGGAAGCGTCCAGCTGTGCGCAGGACGCGGTCGGGAGAGGGACTGCACGCCGGAGGAATGAGAAATCAATTCAGGGCAGCGTCGGCGACGTGCAGCCTTTTTAAAAAACCCAGCGATCAACAGCGTCGTAGTGGCACTGAACGCCAACAGAACTAAAACAGAATACTTTCTACCGTCTGCCTTTGTGAGAAGGGTATTCGCTACTTTAAGGAGGTTTAAGGAGGCTGTTTTTCTGCAGTGATGGGGCCGAAAGCCTAAATTTATTTAGAAAAGAAACGCTAATTTAATCACTGCTTTGTAGAAACCCTCCGTAAGCTTGGAAAGTGGTTTGTGGGGTTTTTTTAAAGACAGAGACAAATGGGCTTCTTAGGCCTCCAGCTGTTTTGCAGTGCGGCTCAGTATTCTGAGCATTCTGCCTGCGTAACACAGAGCTCATTCCTCCGCTGCCACTGCTGTGCTCAAATGAGCAACTAAATAATTACCAAATTAAATAAAATAAATATATGTTACATGTTAGATAAGTGAGGTGTTTTAACTGTTCACGCACTTGTGTTCGGTATTCAGAGTGCTGGGCATCAAACAAGGATGTTAACGTTTAAAACTCCTGGAAAATTAAAACTTCGGAAAATTAAACATATTTCAATTAATCCTCACCTTGCTGACAACGTGGTCTATCGTGTAAGACTTCAGTAATCTTCAGTCTTCTAGACGTGTTTTTGAGAGATATCAACTCGAGTGTGAGTCATGAAAAATGTGTTTTGTCTTTTGATTAACAGCAGAGCTGGTTTCACCCAAGGAGAGGATGTGCGTGATTGGCAGTTTCCCTCAGTGTCTGTCCATCCTCACTGATCATGACTGACGCAAGTCTTAATTAGCACTGCGTCTTCTCTGCTGCCATGGTTAAGTCTCAGGTATGACGTCACAGTACCCAAAGAAGCACCCGAGGATGGGGTGCCTGTGTGAGGGGCCTCTGGAGCCGTTTGGAGAGACTGGCTGGGGAGGCATTTATTTTTCGGGAGGGGGGTGTGAGTTCAGTAACGGTGGTGGGGGGGGGGTTCCTTCAACATGGCAAAGCGTGGTGTTCTTCCTGCGGAATCATTCAGCTCTGTGTGCTGAATCATGCTGGTCTCTGTGCAGAATCACGCTGGTCTTTGTGCTGAATCATGCTGGTCTCTGTGCAGAATCATGCTGGTCTTTGTGCTGAATCATGCTGGTCTCTGTGCAGAATCATGCTGGTCTTTGTGCTGAATCATGCTGGTCTCTGTGCAGAATCATGCTGGTCTTTGTGCTGAATCATGCTGGTCTCTGTGCAGAATCACGCTGGTCTTTGTGCTGAATCACGCTGGTCTTTGTGCAGAATCATGCTGGTCTTTGTGCTGAATCACGCTGGTCTTTGTGCTGAATCACGCTGGTCTTTGTGCAGAATCATGCTGGTCTTTGTGCTGAATCATGCTGGTCTTTGTGCTGAATCATGCTGGTCTTTGTGCTGAATCACGCTGGTCTGTGTGCAGAATCATGCTGGTCTTTGTGCTGAATCACGCTGGTCTTTGTGCTGAATCACGCTGGTCTTTGTGCAGAATCATGCTGGTCTTTGTGCTGAATCATGCTGGTCTTTGTGCTGAATCATGCTGGTCTTTGTGCTGAATCACGCTGGTCTTTGTGCTGAATCATGCTGGTCTTTGTGCTGAATCACGCTGGTCTTTGTGCTGAATCACGCTGGTCTTTGTGCTGAATCACGCTGGTCTTTGTGCTGAATCACGCTGGTCTTTGTGCAGAATCATGCTGGTCTTTGTGCTGAATCATGCTGGTCTTTGTGTAGCCGCTCTCTCAGCCCAGACATGACCATAAAGAAAAATCACAGCAGGAGGCAGCCAACAGGAGACATGGACTAATTACATAAACATCAGAGAGAGAGTGAGGGGGGGCAAGAGAGAGGGAGAGGTGGGAGAAGGAGAGAGAGAGAGAGGGGGAGAAAGAGAGGGGAAAAGAGAAGGGGGAGTGGGAGAGAAAGAGGGAGAGAAGGAGAGAGGGACTGAGAGATAGAGAGATACAGAGAGAGATATACAAAAAGAGAGAGATACATTGAGAGAGAGAAAGACAGAGAGAGAGAGAGAGCGCAAGGGAGCGAGAGATACAAGGAGAGAAATACAAAAAGAAAGAGATTCATAGAGATAGCGAGAAAGAGAGATAAATAGAGAGAAAAAGAGAGAGAAAGAGAGAGCACAAGGGAGCGAGAAATACATAGAGTGAGACAGAGAATGCGAGAGAAAGAGAGAGAGATAGTATTATGGGACAGTGGTGATATTTCAGAGGCAGTAATGGAGGAAGTATATACTTTAATGGGCCACAGAGAAGTGGTGTTCCAGCAGTAATGAGTGGTTATGCAGCGCTGGATATATCACTGCACGCTGGGGGGTCGGGGGGGGGGGGGGGGGGGGGGGGGGGGGGGGGCGGGGGTGCAAAGGGCCTACGCAGTGTCTCCTGGGGCTGTGTGCGGCTGAACTCCTGCACTCTGCTGCCGGGGGAGGGCGTAGTCAGGTAATTCTCACTGAAACCCTCTGCCCACATGCTGGAGCTGATTCCTCACAGCGCCCCCTTGGATTCGGGGGGAGGAACTGCACCTGGGACATTGTCTGACAAGCTGGAGAGTAACAGGACGTCCACTTTTACAGTCTAGTTATGTTTCAGAAATAGGCGGGCACCCAACTTCATCTTTTCTCTTTTTTTAATTCATCATGTAAAGGTTATATCGGCCATTTCTGTCAAATCCAGCAGAACTATTAGCACAGTAACTTCATTTTGATTTTCTCTCACTCTCTCCATTTTTCTGCCTGCCTGTTCTCTCTCCCCCAGCAGAAAATAAATGAAATAAAAGACAGCGTTATTTGACCGTTATTTGACTGTGCTCTTTTGCCTGACGTGACATTCGTGACAGTTTTTCAGACGTCTTCAGAGAGATGCGCTGTCATGCCCTAGGTAGCTGCCATTCTGTCTCCTGCAGTACACCTGTGACCTGTGACCTTTCACCTCTGACCTCTGACCTGGGACCTGTGACCTTTCACCTGTGTCTGAAAGCTGGAGTGGAGCTGGGAGAGAAATCCACTCTCCTGAAATGATACGGACAGCACCTTCCTAACATGCACAAAACTGACCTAGCATTTATGGAACCCACTGACATGCAGTTTTCTTTTTGGAAATGGTGACTCTAGAGCGTGGGATAGCCTGGGATTTGGGAGCCAGTGTTGGTGTGTGTTCAGTCGCGTGTAATTGACAGATGGGGAAAGGGTGGGGTTTAGGGAGTGGGGGGTGGGGTAAATATAGCTCTAGAGACCAGGAGAGAGATATTTACTGACCTTAGCTTCACTGCAGAAGGCTGCACTGTTTCATCTGGCCTTGAGTTGCACAGTGAAGTGTCAGTAGAACCACAGGAGAGGCTGAGGCTCCCTCTCGCTCATTCTCTCCCTCCCTCTCTCTCTCTCCCACTTGATATCTGTTTCCTTCCCTTTCTCATTCTCTATCTCTTTCCCTCCCTTTCACTCTCCTCCTGTATTATTTTCACTCCCTCTCCCCTCTTTGTCTCTCTCCTCTCTCTTTCCCTCCTTCTTCCTCTCTGTCTCTCTCCTCTCTCTTTCCCTCCTTCTCCCTCTGTCTCTCTCCTCTCTCTTTCCCCTCCCTCTCCCTCTCTATCTCTCCTTCTCTGTCTCTCTTTCTCTGGATTTTGTTCCTCTTTCCTTCTCTCTCTTCTCTCTCTGCCTCTGTAGCATCACACAGTGCCACCTGGGTGCGTTATTCACACATTGAGGCCTCTCCTCCGTGCTGTCTGGCTTTGAAAGCAGCGATCAGCCATTTTAATTGCGTGCACTTGCACTCAATTTCTCCAGTTTCTGCTGCAGAATTATGTGAACTGGAACCACCCAAAGACTCGTGCTCAAGTTTAATTTGAAGTACACATTGGAGTCAGCCTTGTAAAATGGTCTCTAAAAAAGTGAATAAAATATTTAGTTTGATGACAGTAGTTGAAATCTTCATTCGTTTCTATTGCCCCACAAAGAAGTGAAACAAAGCAAAAATAAGCTCATTTTACCCATGATTCTTCACTCCATTCTCTGTGAAGGAGCATCAGGGGACTGGGTGAAAATCAGGAACACATTACCTCCATCCATCCATTATCTATACCCGCTTATTCCTGGTCAGCCTATCCCAGCATGCATTAGACAAGAAGCAGGGATACACCCTGGACAGGCCGCCAATCTATGGCGGGGCACACACACCATTCACTCACACACTCATACCTTTATTGTCTTCAATTAGCCTACCTGCATGTCTTTGGACTGTGGGAGGAAACCAGAGTACCTGGAGGAAACCCACACGAACACGGGGAGAACATGCAAACTCCACACAGATTCGAACCCATGACCTTCTTGCTGAGAGGCGACAGTGCTACCCACTGCATCGCCTTGCCACCCAAACACACGTTGGTAAACAAAAATTCATACATGATCAGATAATAAGAATCCAACCATCAGGATTATATTTATTATTTATAGGTTTGCAACATTAGATTTAAAAATGTCAGAGTAAAAGTCCCATGGGCTGTTACACTGATCCTTAAGCAAGCGGATATAAGCAAGCAAGCTGTTTACCTTCAGACTATCTTAATCACAATTTGTTATTAAAATGTGCTAAATATTCTTTAAGAATAATGATAATAAAAATTGAGTAATGTGAGCAATGAGATCAGCCGTGAATCTGAATATGTCTGTGACCAGCTATGTTTGGGGTTGGAAAGTGTTTATTAGTGCAAGCCCACTGCTGAAGGTCCCTGTGATTACATCATTTGGACCAGAGACCTGTTTGTTAATTAGCCATTAGCATCCCAAGACTACGTGGTAACATACAATTGACACAGTGTGTGTGTGAATGTGTGTGTGTGTGTTATTGTGTGTGTGTGTGTGTGTGTGTGTGTGTGAGTGTTTCGTTTTGCATGTGTCTAAAATGTGTGGGACAGTGTGTGTGTGTGTGTGTGTGTGTGTGTAAGCTGTGTGTATTATTGAAAATGTGTGAATGTGAGTGTGTGTAAATGTGAGCTGTGATTTGTGAGATAATTATAGTAACCCCCCCCTCCCTCTCAGCCCCCCCCCCCCCCACAACCCACCCACCATGCAGCTGTCAGTGATGCCCACCCCAGGACCTGATCACTTCCTCCTCGTTACCAACCAACACACCCATCTTATGAGTGAGAGAGAGAGAGAAAATTAATTCATCCTCTCTAAATCACCCTCACCTGAAGAGTAATTACCATTTCACATTCAGTCTTCTCTCTCTCTCTCACACACACACACTCTCTCTCTCTCCCTCCTCCTCTTTCTCTCTCTCTCTCTCTCTCTCCCTGTTTCCTCTCTCTCTCACACACACTCTCTTTTCCTCTCTCCCTCCCTCTCTCTGTCTCCTCTCTCTCACACACACACACACTCCTTCTCTCTCCCTCCTCCTCTTTCTCTCTCTCTCTCTCTCTCTCTCTCTCCTGTTTCCTCTCTCTCACACACACACTCTCTCTTTTTCTCTCTCCCTCCCTCTCTCTGTCTCCTCTCTCTCTCACTCTGTCTCTCTTTCTCGCTCTCCCTCTCTGTCTCTCTCCCTGTCTCCTCTCTCTCACACACACACACACACACACTCCCTCTCTCTCACTCTGTCTCTCTTTCTCACTCTCTCTCTCTCTCACACACACACACACACTCTCTCTCTCTCTCCCTCTCTGGATCTAATTGATATTCCCCCTGAATGCTCTCCCCATTCAGGTCCCGCGCTCCCCACACACCCCGTGTCTGTGCCTGCATGCGGACTGCAGCGAGCCACATGCATCTGAACGGGATGCAAAGGCGCTTGAACTCGACCTTGGCCGTCCTGCTGAAGAAACAGGGGCTTAATTAAATTAAGAGCAGCAGCAGAGGTCACACAGGCCGTACAGTATATACCCTGGGTGCCGCCAGTCATTCATACTAACAGCTTTCATGCGCCATTATTAAGCTCTGAATAAGGCTGATAGATTAAAACAGCTACAGGACATGGTGATGAATTTCTGCTGCCTATCAATTAGGTTCAGGTACATTGGCAGAGCTGCAGTGATGGAAATCGCACTCGGGTCTGTGACTGCTGTACTCCAGTATTAATCAATGTGCATCAGCTGTACTGTAATCAAGGCAAAAGCACGTGTCTCCCAGACACACCTTTTTAAGGTTTTATTTTCTGTGTTTCCCAGAGGCGGGGTTTCAGACAGCAGAGTCAGACAGACCCACCCTCCTCGGTCTGACCCGCTGACCTTACAGACGGGTCAAATACCTGAAGACTGCCTGAATGGGATGGGGAGAGGGTGAGGCGATGGGGTAGGGATGGGGATGAGGATGAGGGGATGGGTGGCATGGGGTGGATGGAGTAAGGGGATGGGGTGGGAGAGGGTGAGGCGATGGGGTGGGGATGGGGATGAGGCTGGCATGGTGTGGGATGGGATGGGGTGTGTAGGGTGGGATGGGGGTGGGATGAGGGGATGGGATGGATGGGGTGGGGATGGGGTAGGGGATGGGGTGGGGGTGAGGGGATTGGGGTGGCATGGGTGTGGGGGTGAAGGGTGGGGTGGGAGTTAGGGTGAGGGATGGGGGTAGAATGGGTGGGGTGGGGGATGGGGGCATGGTGTGGGGTGAGGGGATGGGGTGGAATGGTGTGGGGTGAAGGGGGGGTGGGGGTTAGGGTGAGGGGATGGGGGTAGATGGTGTGGGGTGAGGGGATGGGGTGGCATGGTGTGGGGGTGAGGGGATGGGGGTGGAATGGTTGGGGTGAAGGGTGGAGTTAGGGTAGGGGATGGGGGTGGAGTGGTGTGGGGGTGAGGGGATGGGGATGGCATGGTGTGGGGGTGAGGGGGTGGCAAGCTTCACAGGCAGCAGCTGCCTGGGAGTCGTGCTGAAGGCTCAAAACTCTGAGCATTCCTTTTGCTCTGTGCTTTCAGCCAAGATCACAGAAGCTCTCCTCTGACCAGCTGCTTTCAAACAGGCCAGGCCTGCCCCCTGGAGGACGGACGGTGCAACTGCAGCACAAACCGTCACCATGAGCAAGCTGAGCCCAGCACTATCAGTGAGAGTTTACCCCTGCCTGCAATGTGTGTGTGTCAAACTGCTCCCCCTATCTTTAAACTGGGGTACTGCTGCCTCTTGGCCCGGTCACCCTTTAAAAAGACATATTTAGTCTCAAAAAGAAAACAACATTGCCCATATCTTAGTGAACCATTATTATAGGCCCTGAACGCCACAGGCAGGTTTGTGAGACTGTTGTGTTCTGTGTGCTGAGCTGCTCTTTCATTTCTATCTAATCCTCTCACAGACTGTTTTATGTGGCTTTACGCAACGTCTTATTCGAGATGGGCGCGGTTATCAGGTCCCTGCCCTCTTCCTAACGCACTCACCCTCTTCCCCTCAGTCTCTCCTTTTCACAACAACACGGGAAAAAACACCCAGCCTTCCTTTCGTTCTGCATCTGACAATAATTTGCTTTTCAGAGTGCCGTCCTTATTGTTAACCCTGGGGAGCAGTTATTGTGCACCTGCAATCGCGAATAACACACAGGGGGTGGTAGAGCACATTGAGATTGTGATGGTAAAAGAAAATGACTAAATCTTGAGCATAGTCATTCAGCAGGGCTTTATGACACTTACGGTGAGTTGGAAAACATGGGAACGGCCTAATGGAGACTAGGCGGCATAATGCCAGGCTACAATACGGAGCTCTTGAAGAAAACCGTTTTTTTCCACTCTGCGTGGGATGTAAGTGCCGTGCGTCTAGATTTTCAAGCACACAGGGACCCCACATTCTTGTTTTAACTTCTTCTAATATAGATTTGCCTGTTTAATAAAGACTTTTTAAAAATATAAGCCTCCTTTAGAAGAGCACTTTCCCCAGTCGGACAGGGTCCCCTGGCTGATCCGGGGAACTACATTACCCATTAGTGTGACCTGCAGGCAGGTCTGAGTGCGGCATTCTGGGTACTTCTCCCCAGTGTTGGCCAGGAAGTCACACTTTGTAGTTTTTACTCATTGGTGACCTGATTCGGGTTTTTTGCAGAATAACCTCCAGCAGACCGTGCACCCTAGACTTTAAGAAACCTTTATTTGAACCAGAGCTTACACTTTGATATTGATGTGCTTTATTGCTGTGCTGTTGATACATTTTATTGCTTTGATCTTGATATCGGTTATCTCTTTGATGCTGGTAGGTATTTTTGTAATCTCTTTGATATGTGTCATTCTGCTTGGTGGTGCTGTAAACCAGCTTGGACAGGCCAGATCCGTGTTAGGCTCCCATCATGCCCTGTGAGGGCCGCTGTGCCAGCTTCTGATTGATAAGGGTCATAGGTCACATTCCTGCACAGGTGGAACACCGAGGACCAAAGTCCCTGTGGCTCAAACGCAGGAGCGCAGAGCGGTACCATGAATATCAGCGCTAATAGAGCCTTATCAGAGACTGACCAACGGGATACACACACATATATACCCCCCAAACACAAACACACACACATACCCACAAACACAAACACACACACTCATATACCCACAAACACACACACTCATATACCCCCCAAACACAAACACACACACATACCCACAAACACAAACACACACACTCATATACCCACAAACACAAACACACACACTCATATACCCCCCAAACACAAACACACACATATACCCACAAACACAAACACACATATACCCCAAACAACACCATAACCCCTAAACACAAACACACATATATACCACAACACTACACACACCCACTATACCCCCAAACACAAACACACACATATACCCACAAACACAAACACACATATATACCCACAAACACACACACTCATATACCCCCCAAACACAAACACACACACATACCCACAAAACACACACACACACACACACACTCGCAAACACCCTTTATTCTGGACACAGAAAACTAGTTGTGTTTGTAGTTTGCACCCAACACTGCAGTAGTTTACTGTACGTTTCTCACTGCTCCCCCATTCAAATAGCCTAGCGACTGTTAAAGAGACACTCCTCCAGCAGGAGGCGGAGCTTGGTAAATGGGCTATGCTCCTCCCCCTGCTGGAATTTTACGAGCACAGTGCTGTACTTATTACATCTGCTTATCTGTGTCTGTTGCAGACCAGCTCAGAGACAACTTCTCACCTGTCCTCTACCTACTGCCTTCAACACTGCACAGGTGAGCTAAACACACATACTCAATACACTGCACAGGTAAGCTAAGCACACATACTCAACACACTGCACAGATGAGCTAAACACACATACAACACACATACTCAACACACTGCACAGGTGAGCTAAACACACATACTCAACACACTGCACAGGTAAGCTAAGCACACATACTCAACACACTGCACAGATGAGCTAAACACACATACAACACACATACTCAACACACTGCACAGGTAAGCTAAAGACATGTACTCAACGCACTGCACAGGTGAGCTAAACACGCACACTCAACACACTGCACAGGTGAGCTAAACACGCACACTCAACACACTGCACAGGTGAGCTAAACACACATATTCAACGCTGTACACAGCAGAACTTAACACACTAAACAACTGAGCTTAACATAAATACTCAACACACTGCACGGGTGAGCTTATCACCCATACTTAAGACATTACACACACATGCTCAGCACACTACACAAGTGTGTCTAACACACATACTTAACACACTACACAAGTGAGAAGAACACATACATCTGCAGTGTGTAGAGTATGCATGTTTTCAGATCACCTGTGTAGTGTGTTAAGTATGAGCTTACCACAAATTCAACACACTGTGCGTGAGCTTAACATACACATACTAAAAGCAACACAGACACACACCACACACACACAAACACACACCACAAACCACAGAACACACGCCACAGATGAGCTCAGCAGAGGAGTAAACCCAGACACCACAACACAAACCATATGTGGTTTCTGTTGTGGTTCTCCATATGTGCATTTATGTAATGTAAGTACTAGCTTAAATACAGCGGTGAAAATTAGGCCTTATGGAAATTTTAATTAATCTTTTAATAATGTGGAGTCTCTTTTATTGTGGTTGTACAGTGTATTGATTCTGAATCATAACCACAGCATGTTGCTGCTGATTAATGTAAGATTTATAGTGAGGCTTGTCAATTGTCATGGCTAAATATGACAGCTGTGAGGACATCAATGCAGTGTTTGAATGGGTGTAATAATGCCAGTGATCAGCTGCATATGAGACAGGCTGGCTGTTGGATTTGCAGTGGCTGTGCACAGAGTGCTCTGTACTCCATAGGAAACCGCAGCATTTCTGTAATGCTGAATCGTTTCCACAAGCAGATTTAAGCAGCTCTGTAAGAGAGCAGAGTTGCGCAGATTTGCGCAGCTCTGTAAGAGAGCAGAGTTGCGCAGATTTAAGCAGCTCTGTAAGAGAGCAGAGTTGCGCAGATTTAAGCAGCTCTGTAAGAGAGCAGAGTTGCGCAGATTTAAGCAGCTCTGTTAGAGAGCAGAGTTGCACAGATTTGCGTGGCTCTGTAAGAGAGCAGGAAAGTAAAGGCTGATGATGACTCTTTGTTCTGTGTGCAGGATGCTGAGGAGCACTTTGCTGATCCTGGCCGTGGCCGGTAAGAGTCTCCCCCTCCTCTTCTGTCCTCACACTAAACTAAAAACCTCCTCATTCATTTCTGATCTGCTCTTATTGTGACATTCCTTTTTTATGGAGCAGGATCCTGTATTTTTCATTTCAAGCCTAAGTTGGCACACCTACTTGTACTAATTAGCAACAACAAGATCAACAAGATCTCTAGATTTTTTACGATTGGAGACAAGTGAAAACCTACAGGATGGTAGATCTCCAGGAACAGGGTTGGGCTTTCATGTGCTAAAGCGGTGGTCTCCAAACCTGGTCCTGGAGAGCTACAGGGTCTGCTGGTTTTTGTTTTCACCTTAAAATCAGCACCCAATTGAGACCCAAGACACCAGGTGAGTTGAGCTAACTGTGTAATCAACTGCTCTAATTGATTCATGAAGTGCAGAGTCACTATGAAAACCAGCAAACCCTGTAGCTCTCCAGGACCAGGGTTGTAAAGTATGTTCTAAAGTATGTGAGAAAATTTCACCTGTGGGATTATCTTGCACCTGTGTGGTGTACTTGCAGGTAAGCTCAGCTGTGTGGTGTACTTGCAGGTGAGCTCACCTGTGTGGTGTACTTGCAGGTAAGCTCACCTGTGTGGTGTACTCGCAGGTAAACTCACCAGTGTGAGGTACTTGCAGGTAAACTCACCTGTGTGGTGTACTTGCAGGTAAACTCATCTGTGTGGTGTACTTGCAGGTTAGCTCACCTGTGTGGTGTACTTGCAGGTTAGCTCACCTGTGTGGTGTACTCGCAGGTAAACTCACCCGTGTGGTGTACTTGCAGGTTAGCTCACCTGTGTGGTGTACTCACAGGTAAACTCACCCGTGTGGTGTACTTGCAGGTAAGCTCACCTGTGTGGTGTACTTGCAGGTAAACTCACCCGTGTGGTGTACTTGCAGGTTAGCTCACCTGTGTGGTGTACTCGCAGGTAAACTCACCTGTGTGAGGTACTTGCAGGTAAGCTCACCTGTGTGGTGTACTTGCAGGTTAGCTCACCTGTGTGGCGTACTCACAGGTAAGCTCACCTGTGTGGTGTACCTGCAGGTAAGCTCACCTGTGTGGTGTACTCACAGGTAAACTCACCTGTGTGGTGTACTTGCAGGTTAGCTCACCTGTGTGGCGTACTCACAGGTAAGCTCACCTGTGTGGTGTACTTGCAGGTAAGCTCACCTGTGTGGTGTACTCACAGGTAAACTCACCTGTGTGGTGTACTTGCAGGCCTCCACGCGATGCCGTTGCCGCCGCGGGAGGACACCTTCAGCCCGCTCCAGGTGGGCGCCCCGGTGCCGGAGGAGTTCCGCCGGCAGGGAACCCAGCCCTCGCGGCCACACCTGGTGGACCTGCGGACCGGCCTACTGCAGGACCAGCGCAGCGAGATGGAGCGCCGGGTCAGCCACGGTACGGCGTGTGCATGTGTGTGAGTGTGTGTGTGCGTGTGTGTGTGAGAGAGAGAGAGAGAGAGTGTGTGTGTGTGTGAGTGTGTGTGTGTGTGTGTGAGAGTGAGTGTGTGTGTGTGTGTCAGTGTGCTTGAGCATCTAATAACAGTGCTTCGCTCTCTCTCTCCCTTTCTCTCCCACTATCTCCCTCCCTCTCTCTCTCTCTCTCTCTCCCTCTCTCTCCCGCTATCTCCCTCCCTCTCTCTCTCTCTCTCTCCTTCTCTCTCTCTCAGAATACTATGTCCCTTACCCGGTAGACCAGTTTCGGCAGGGCACACAAAACTCTCGTGCAGTCCTGGTGGATGTGCGCAGCGGACTGCCCATTCTGCCTGTGGGAGAGATGCAGAGGACCATGGGAAAAGGTGAGCATCATTAGTGTTATGGTCATGACTTTGTGTGTTGTGTAACAGTCCTGACTCTGTGTGTTGTGTTTACAGTCATGACTCTATGTGTTGTGTTAAAGTCCTGACTCTGTGTGTTGTGTTACAGTCCTGACTCTGTGTGTTGTGTTTACAGTCCTGACTCTTTGTGTTGTGTTACAGTCCTGACTCTGTGTGTTGTGTTTACAGTCCTGACTCTGTGTGATGTGTGATGCCTTTGTCGCCTATGCTGCAGTCCTGACTCTGTGTGTTGTGTTTACAGTCGTGACTCTTTGTGTTGTGTTACAGTCCTGACTCTGTGTGTTGTGTTACAGTCCTGACTCTGTGTGTTGTGTTACAGTCCTGACTCTGTGACTCTGTGTGTTGTGTTACAGTCCTGACTCTATGTGTTGTGTTGCAGTCCTGACTCTGTGTGTTGTGTTACAGTCCTGACTCTATGTGTTGTGTTGCAGTCCTGACTCTGTGTGTTGTGTTACAGTCCTGACTCTGTGTGTTGTGTTACAGTCCTGACTCTGTGTGTTGTGTTACAGTCCTGACTCTATGTGTTGTGTTGCAGTCCTGACTCTGTGTGTTGTGTTACAGTCCTGACTCTGTGTGTTGTGTTACAGTCCTGACTCTGTGACTCTGTGTGTTGTGTTGCAGTCCTGACTCTGTGTGATGTGTGATGACTTTGTCGCCTATGCTGCAGTCCTGACTGCGCCTCTCTGTGCTCAGTGTATGTCCCTCCCTCCCTGGACGAGTTCAGGCAGGGCACCCAGAACTCCAGAGCCATCCTGGTGGACCCGAGAACAGGCCTCATAAGAGACCCCATCGGAGAGATGTCTAGAAACAGCGTGTGGACAGGTGTGTGTGTGTGTGTGTGCATGTGTGTGTGTGTGTGTGAGTGTGTGTGTGCTTGTGTGTGTGTGTGGCAGTGTGTGGTGTGTGTGGGGGTGTGTGTGTGTGTTTGTGTGAAGGTGTGTTGTGTGTGTATGTGTGTCATGTAGCGGCTGTGTGTGTGGTATGATGCGATGTGTGTGCATACAGGTTTCAGTAAATCCTCTACATTAGAAGTGCACAGCGTTCAGGCCAGTGTTGCACAGCAGGTGTTTGTGTTTCAGTGTCCAGGACAGAGCCGGTGTGCCAGGGCAGTGTCATCAATGCGAGGTGCTACAGCTTCTTCTCTGAAGCCAAGACCTTCAATGATGCAGAGGTGAGGTTAACACAAACACACACACACACACACACACACATTCATGCACAATCACATAATGCTCAGATACACACTATGCAAACACACATGCACACACGCTCATGCGTGCGTACACACGTCATACATATATACACCTCAGTGAGGAATCTATGTGTCTGTGCTAATTCGGGTATCTGTCTGTACTGAGTGGGATATCTGTGTGTCTGTACTGAGCGGGGTATGTGTCTGTCTGTACTGAGTGGGATATCTGTCTGTACTGAGCGGGGTATGTGTCTGTCTGTGCTGAGTGGGGTATTTGTCTGTGCCCAGTGGGGAATCTGTCTGTACTGAGTGGGGTATGTGTCTGTACTGAGTGGGGTATGTGTCTGTGCTGCAGGCCTCCTGCAGACAGTTAGCTCCTGGGGGACACCTGGCCTCTGTCACCAGCCCTGACCTGCACTCCCGCCTGGCTGCCATGGTGACAGAGGCCAGCAACGGCCCTGTCCTCACCTGGCTGGGCGGAGTTCTGCAGGTGAGTCAGCTCTGCTCAGTCACCTGTCAATCACAGCATCAGCAAAACATCAGAACATCAGAAACAATGAGAATGATCTGCTTTCTTCACTGTGTGTATGTGTGCATTCCATGCGTGTGTGGGTGTGTATGTGCGCACACACGTGCATGTCTGCTCATGTGTGTGCACCTATGTGTGTTCATGTGTGTGTTCTTGTGTGTAACTGTGTGTGTTCCAGGCTGATAAATTTAGGTGGATAGACGGCTCTTCCTGGGGGTACAGTGATCTGATGCCGGGGCGGCTGCAGCCGGGCAGCGACTCTGAGAGGTGCCTGGAGATGTTCCGCGTTGGTGAGTCTGCGCCGTCAGGGAGAGCTGGACGAACCACAGCAGCACAGAGTCCCTCAGCTGCAGCCAACACTGCTGCGCCGCACTGTGTCCCGTAGCGGTCACAAACGCACGCCGCGATAGAGTCCCTCAGCTGCAGCTTATCACCACCGCTGCGCACACTGTGCTCGATAAGCCCAAATCGTCATGTCAGCGCAAGTTATTTACGCGTTCTTAACTCACGGAGCGCTATCACTGCTGCGATGAAAGCCAGTTCCATGTTGCACCTGGGCGGAACACCTGCGCACTCAGTGGAAACCACAGTGTCCAAGGGCGCTGTCATGGCGATGGAAGGCAAAAAACACAGAAACTGAAAACATGAGATGAGGACAGGAAACCCACACCTCCTCCTGCTCCTAATACTGAGGACCCTGACCTCCCTAACCAGAAAACGTGTGTGTGTTTGCGTATGCGTGTGTGTGTTAAGTCGGTGTAAGTGTGTGTGTGTGTGTGTGTGAGAGAGAGAGAGAGAGCGAAGAGAAGAGTCAAGAGGTCTTGTGTTGTGTGAGTTGTATAAGTGTGTGTGTGTGTTGTGTGTGTGTGTGTGAGTCTGTAAGGTGGTCGTGTATATGTGTGTGTGTGTGTGTGTGTGTGTGTATATGTGTGTGTGTAAGTGTGTGTGTGTGTGAGTCTGTAAAAGTGTGTGTGTGTGTGTATATGTGTATGTGTGTAAGTGTGTGTCTGTGTGTATAAGTGTGTGTGTGTGTGTGTGGATGAAACGAGAGTGTTGTGTTTCGTGTGTGAGTCTGTATAAGTTGTGTGTGTGTGTATATGCGTGTGTGTGTAAGTGTGTGTGTGTGTGTGTCTGTGTGTATATGTGTGTGTATAAGTGTGTGTGTGTGAGTCTGTATAAGTGTGTGTGTGTGTGTAAGTGTGTGTGTGTGAGTCTGTATAAGTGTGTGTGTGTATATGTGTGTGTGTGTAAGTGTGTGTGTGTGTGTATGTGTGTGTGTGTAAGTGTGTGTGAGAGAGTCTGTATAAGTGTGTGTGTATATGTATGTGAGTGTTAATTCTGTGAGTGTGCCTGTTTTGCAGATGAGAGGTGGTGGAGCACTGCGGACTGCAGCCTGCAGAGACCCTTCATCTGCTCTCACCCCCTCCCTGCCTGAAGACGACGGCCACGCGTTTAAAACAGAAACCGCCAGATGTGTACTCAGTGCTTACTTACGACTACCTTTAAAGCAGAGCAATATGTCATGGACAATAAATTCAGTAAAAAGCTATAAAATGTCTTTTTGGCTTTCTCTTCAACAGACATGGCAGTGAAATAGTGCCACCTTGTGGTCCAGTTAGAGACCAACAGCACTGATTTGCTGTGACCAGTAAAGCGTGTGCTAGATAATCTCTAACTCCCCTAATTTTTGTACATGTAAATGAATAATTACTATTAGTAGTAGTAGTTGAATTACTAATAGTAGTAGTGGTGGTAGTATTATAACATCTGAGAATATAAATGTAACTGATTTACCATGAAATATACACAAATCCACAGGAACACACACAGACACACAGGTATAGTGTGTAGCCTGTAGGTGTCATGAGCATAGCTCTGGAATGCTAATTAAGTGATTTCCTGAGGACCCCTGCCTGTGTGGCCCCCAGCACTGACCACTGAATGCCACATTTCCTTTATGGTTCATTTCACTTCGCGTGGGACAATTTGTTTGGTCTCATTAAGCTGGTTGCTTGTGTGTGTCCACCAATTCTACATGTGCTGTTCTCAAGTGATTTTACACAGGCGAATTTTGTTTAACAAAAGTTATTTGTTTAAGTCTTCAGTGAAATATAATTTTTAAAATAATAAATTCTAAAATAATTAACAGCATAATTGTTGATATTACGTCACTGTGAAACCCGAGAGGTCCGTTACCGCCGATGGTTTGAGGAAACCAATTGCTTTGAACCACTTGCATAGAACAGCTTAATCTGGTCAAATATTAGCCGACCGGAGTCAGAGGAGGACAGGCGCATTAGCTGTACAACTTTGGCAAACAGGTGCCCGGTAAACCAGTGAGGTTGCTGTTGCTGAGATGCTGTTGGTGTACTTACTGATAATAAGACGAAGAAGAACAACAACAACAATCTGTAAGCAACTTTCTGAAAAGCCCTACACCACTACTAACCATAGACTGTATAAAAAATACAAGCCCCCGCTGAAGCAGGAAATCTGAATTCACTCTATATGCTGCAAGAAATGGGACCCCTCCTCCCAGTCTGCGGATATCAGATCACTATCAACACATCGTTGAGCAAATTAAATAATTAGGAACAGAAATTGGCACAATATCCCGATCCCTTGTTATGTACCCTTGCATTACTGTGTACAAGCATGATATCAAATCAAACTCGATTCGCGGGTATCTGTGAAGAATTGGCGCTGCGCGGATCCATATAACACCTGGATGGCATACTCATAAATACAAATCATTAACTTGATCCAATTGCTGTGGTAAATCTGACAAGTGTATTGTTTAATTTCAACGTTTAATAAGATTATTTATTAGCAGAACGGTGGGAACCACAACAAATCATATCTAAGAAAAATAATACAGTCTTTGATCTTTTAAAAATATATCAAGTGCATTGTGGTATGCCAAAGTCTTCCTGGCTCTAAAGGATTCTGGGATATTGGAGGTCCTCGTTGCTCGCTTTCAGTGTCATGGCGACCAACATCGAACAAATTTTCCGGGATTTCGTTATGAATAAAATCAAAGAAATTGAAGACGAAGGTCAGCATACTGGGTAAATATGTGTCTAGAAGATGTTTGTAGCTGCATATGGTTGACTAGAGAAGCACTTTGAATGGGGTACAGATTTATTTCAGGCAATGATCTTTCTAGTTCAAAGCACAGGCCGGTGCGCGATGGCACACAACGGCATGCCTTTTTGTGTTTGTACCTGCTAACTAAGCTAACTGTTCGTTGGCTAGTTATATAAGCTAACTGCTGTCCGTGCTCTGTAGTTAAGTTATACAGCGATTGATGCCACAAAGGTGCGTAGCTAGATAACCATCAAAATTAAAATGGGTTTTAGTGGACTTCAAGAAATATAACTTTTTATATCGCCTGCTTAGCTAGTTACCACAGCCAATGTACATGAATTTATTCATTTTAGCAACAAATGTAGCTAGCTTGCTAGTTATCATCCATGGCTAACTGTTTGCCATCTACTGCTGGAAACACACGTTTTAAATATTAACGTTTTCAGCGTCACACTCGTATTTATATAACGTGTGTATAGTCTATATATTTAGTTTCAAACATCCCAGCTCCCGACCGATCTAGTTCTACCTCGTCCTCCAGCCTGTTTTCTGAATGGGTTTGTCCACAAACTGCCTACTCCATTAGCTATCTTTTTTGCGCCATATTGCATTATCGGTTCCCTACATGGCTCGCTAATCAACAATTGGTTAAAAAAAATTACGTGTAAGCCTCGTGGTTATATTGATTTATTATATCGTTGTACATGCGTAAATAAAGTTAGCTCTTCGATTAATGTAATTTGATTCGGTAACACATACGATGCTATGGTAACGTTGGCTAATCGTGCTGGACAGCGGTGGTGTGAGGCCTTAACATTTAGCAAGCGGGGAACGGTGAAAGCGCCACGCCGAGCCGCTCAGGCGGCGTGCAGTAATGCAGCGCGCGGAGCCCGCGAGCCGAGCAGGCCGCAGTAATTCCGGTCAGGAGACGGTAGTAAAGGTGATTTGCAGTTATGCAGTTCAGATGTGGTGCTGTAGAGAGGGCCCGTAGGATCGCAGTTACGGCGAGATGGAGCGGCTTTCCTATATCTATTGCTGTGCTACAGGTGGAGGGCGACGTCGGTGCAGCGTTCATTTAATCTGCAGCCTGTTCTTAAAATTTCTGGACATCTTCATCCGTGATAGATTTTGCTAGCATGAGTACATCAGCGATAGATTTTATTGTGGATTGTAACGGTACTGTGATGAAGGATGTCAATCGATATATCTGTTCTGGCGCAGAACTAGTGTTAACATCGCGCTAAAGACGTAGATGTAAATGGAATTTCATGAAAATATGCTTTTATAGCTAGCCATTTAACATCTGGTTGAAGTCGTGTATGTAGGTAGGACTCTAGATTCGGTGGTACGAGTAAATGGTTCGAGCTGTTGACTGATTTTTAATCTGCAGCCGATGAACTCCGAACCAGTTTCCGTCATAACACACCTCGCCTTGGACCGCCTGAAGCGCGCGCGGTGGCGTAGGTTGGCTAAGTGAGTCAGTGTTCGCACTGTGTCATAGCGTCGGGACCGGCGTGTAATATATGCAGGGTACTTGCTAGCGTTGTCCACCATGACATGGCACCAAAACCTATTTTGTTCTCAGATGTTTTTCTAATTTATCGAAGTTACATTTACCGCCACCGGTAACCCCTGACCTACCCTTGATGTCAGCTATATGTCGATGCCGAGTTAAAGTTCTGATGACAGTCCAGATTATTTTAGCAACCTATTACCTTTCATGTTTTACAGGAAGCAGTGTTCACAAATATCCGTCTTAATTTTTCTGATTTATTTTTAAAAAGCTGTAGGTGTATTTTCTTAACCCGTTTTATGTTTGACTGTGGATGTCATTGCAAGAGATAATTGCATTATTGCGCCTGCAGGACACATTGTTGAAATCCTTTTATATTCTTGCGCTGTGTGATTAATTCAGTGCCTTTATGGTTGGGATGGTTATTCACAAAGGTCCAGCCTGTGCTGTAATATTTCCATTCTTGCGAGTGGACTCTCGTACATGTTCTGTGAACACATTACATTTTTTACCTTTATTTAATCAGGGTGTCCTGAGACCACAGCTTCAGACAAACATTGTACGAAGACCTTGTGCATGTAATGTGTCTGAACAGAATGTACATACAGGAGAATTATACACAGGAATGAGAAGGTGGCAAAATCGACATCATTACTGTGACAGCTTCCCAAAGTGTAACCTCCTAATCTGGTGAAATTTGCATACGCTCACATTTAGTGCTGACGGTTGTTGAATAAAACAAGTAGGGCCACTAGGACCTCCACAAGAGGCGATTGCATAATGTCATTAAGGGAAAGCGCTCTCAGCCAATCAGCTGTCTATCTTTCAGAGCATCAACTATTTAGAACTCTGTCTGCAGACCTGAGGGATGTGACACACTGGCTCATTCACCAGGAGTATCAAAATGTTACTGGATAATTGAGAGTGTCTACATATGCTGTCAGTGTTGGCTTTTACTGCTTACGTCTGCTACGTTACCACTGAACTGGCCATGTGTTGTATGACGTTGTGGAGTATTTGCATGCCAACTTGTGATGCGTAGTCTTGTGCAGTATTAAAGTTTTTTAATGCTTTAACGCCCCATAGATGTGCCTGTTTTGTATAGTATGTGCTAGCCTCATGTGCTCTGCTTGTTTCTGTGCATGTGCCTGCTTCTGTGGTGCTTATGCCTGCTCATAAGCTCTGTGAGCCTGTTCTTATGTGCTTTTAATGGTGCATTACGGCTTCTTGTCTGGTCTGTGTCGTTATCAGCATGTTAACCATAGCCTTCCCAGGAACAGCAAACGGAAATGAGCCAGCCGGCTGAATCTGACACATTTACATCGCAGAACAGTGATGCTGATCAGTGTGTATTTTCCCTATCAAATACATTTTAAAAATAGATGAAAATAAGGACAGTGCACATTTAAAGTCTAGGAAAGTTTGTGCGCATGCATACACGCAGACATGCTGTGCAGCTAATGCAGATGAGTTATACCCAGCAGTTGCATGCTCTTGATCCTGACTGATCAGGTTAGCCGCCGCAGCCTTTAGCTGCCTAAAGGACACCGGGGCATCTGTCTTGGGTGACTCCTGAAGCTCATTCCACCTGTGTGGTGCATATTCTTTAAAAGCAGTTCCTCCCAATTCTGTCGTGAATCCTGGCGTTTCTGGCATAATCCGGTCTTGAGGTGTTGCGCAATCATTTGAGTTTCTGAAGGATAAAAGGACAGTGAGATATTTAGTGAGGCGGGCTTTGTGTATAAATACAAGGCTGTGCTGCTTCCTCCTTAGAACAATGTTCTTTAAGCATTACACTACATCACCAGCAAAGGAATAGTGAGGATTAAACACTTTTTTTTTTGCGCCTGGTGATGACATCAGTGCCGTAATGCCACTGATATTGTAGCTGTGAACCTACACAAAATGTGTCACGTTTTTATGATGTCATAACAAGCTCCAGATGTTTTCTGATGAGATTAATAACTGCTTGTGTGTAATGCTGCAGTGTTCTCGACTGGGTCCGAAGTTGTTCTGGTGTAGAAGGCAAATCTACATTTCAGTTCCGCGTGTGTGCGGTGGTTGTGCATCTCAGCTGAGGATAAGCAGTTCTGGTAGCACATTATGTGAAGTACTGAATGGTTTTAAAAAATGATGTTTGAATATTCCTGAAAAAGCACATACGTTTGAATATATTAAAATATGTTTTAAAGTTTCAAATGTTGAGTTGCATGGCAGAATTTGAGCAATGCTGGCTGTGCTAATTGTGTGTTACATTCACAGGAGTGCAAAACAATACAGAGAGACGTAACTAGCATAGGTACGTGTTATCTGCACATAAACATGAACGCGGTTGAGTTGGAGAAAAGAAAACATTAATTCGAGATGGCCTTTAAGATGAACACGCAGCACACGTTTAGAGTCATTTATAGTACGCATGCAAGGCAAAAAGATTATAATGCGAGGAAATTTGATGTCCTAACGAAAAACGTACAAACCTAAAATAGATAATAAAATCGCCTCACATTTTCACCCATTTGCCTGAATCTGTACCGCTTATGTCTACCCCGGATCCTGATGGATAATTTACTGTGAAGTGCTGTTAAACACTGAAAAGTACATTCTTGGACCTTTTTGGAGAAGCACCTAAGATTTTACCTAAGTTTTAACTTTATCCTGCCAAAATGCTACAACTCCCAAAACACTCGCGGAGAAAAAGAAAAAGGCAAAAAGGAACTTAACTGGTTACACGTTTTTTGCCAATGCCAGGCCTGCAGGTTATTAGCCAGAAACTCCTGATGGTCTGCTAGCCCAGAGGCCAGAGCCTCTCTCATATTCCAAAGGAAATGATGCGCTCCTATTGCACCGAAGAAACAGGTGATGAAATGGTGTCCAAGTAACAGCAGAGCGACTGCCTGTATTGCCGAGCGACTTCCGTGTTCCCCAGAGTAGGCGCTAAAATGCGTGATTTATTTTTGGTTTAACGTGAGTGCGGTCCTGCCCCCCCCCTCCCCACAGAGTGACGAGCGACGCTCAGCCCAACGGCGGGGTCTCCCATCCCACGCAGAAGCCCGGCCTGGGGAAGAAGATGGCCGACCCATCCGAGAGCGCGGGGGAGCCCCACTCACCCCCCCGCCCCCTGCTGCCAGCGGAACATGCCAGACTCACAAAACTAGGTGCGTCCATCCCCGTGACCTGGGCTCAGAGTCGGCAGCTGTATTCCAGTCACGTATTAATGAGCCCATTGCCTTTTACACGTAGGGGTTTGCAAGTGCTCTGCTGGTTTGATGCTTTAAATGTGTTTAATTCCTACTGTCTGCGTAAAGTGTTTGTCTTTCAGTCAAATATAAAGTGGTCACTTTATACAGTGGAGGAGTTGTGGTGTTCACTGTGAGAGAGTGAGGGTCTCCGTTTTGTTGGTACTGGAGGGGAGTGTGAGATTTTGGGGAGGCTTTGGCTGAGTAGGTGAGGGGTAACTGTAATACCTCGTTCCAGCTGAAGAGGGCGACGGTACGCCGAGCACCGCCCCGTTGGAGGAGCCGGCCAATAAGGAGGGCAGCGAGACGCCGCGCAAGAAAAACAAGAAGCACAAACGACACAAAAGCAAGAAGAAAAAGAAGAAACGCAAGGAGGAGAAGGAGAGCAGCTCGGAGTCGGGGGCGGAGTCAGACGGCGAGACGCGCGGCCTCACCAGGTGAGACTCACCTGTGACACAAACACCACCGTACGCACACTTCAGCTTCTACCTGTACACACTGTGTAACAGCGACAAGCTGCAGGTGTGCAGTAGTGTCCGACTAGGTGTGTAATTGTGTCTGACTGTAGGTGTGTAATTGTGTCTGACTATAGGTGTGTAATATTGTCTGACTGTAGGTGTGTAATATTGACAGGCTGTATGTGTGTAATTATGTCTGACTGTAGGTGTGTAACTGCTCTGTGTTTTTTTTTTTTTAGTGTGAAGACTGAAGTCCCACCTGAGGAACAGCCTGATCCTGTAGGGGAAGTGGGCGGAGCCCCTCCTCTCTCAGGTGAGTGACAGGACCTCAGCACCGCCGGTGATTGGCTAACCTTTTCTCACAGCTCGATAAACCCAGTGACCTGCTGCAGTCCTTACCAAACGCTTAGAGTAAGGCAAGGGTAGGAAGGCAGTGACTGCATTTGCAACAGAACCAGTCTGTGATTACTGCAGTGATGTTATCACGTTGCTAATTAGCTGAGTTCTTCCCATGATTCATCTCAATCAGCCCATATGGCCCAAAGACTCACACATTATTCAGCGATGTTTCAGATGTACTTAACCTGTAGAATCGGAGGCAGTGTGATCTTTACTTAAGTCACTGATTTTTCTTGAGAGCCGGGTGTTTCATAGCAAATTGGCTGTGAGACCATGTGAACAGGCAAAACTGTGTGATTGTTGTGCTGCATGTACTTGTGTTTCAGTAACACTGTAGTGTTTTTAAGGATGTGAAATATTGCCATATGAGGGGAATGTAACGCTGGAGTGTCTTCGTAGCTCTTACAGGGGAAGAGGGTGACGGGAAGTCCAAAAAGCAGAAACGACACACGGGCAAGAAGAAGAAGAAGAGGAGGAAGAGAGGTGAAGAGGAGAAGCAGGAGAAGAAGAGTCCCTCGCGCTCGCGCTCTGAGAGCACCTCGGCCTCTGGGTCTGAGTCAGAGATGGAGTCCCGGCCCCCCTCTGGGCTGCCCCCTCCCGCCTCCCCCACTGTCCGCCCCCTCTCTGGGCTGCCCCCTCCCGCGTCCCCCACTGCCCCCCCTACAGACGGGGCATCCCCCGACTCCACACCCGCTACCGAGCCGCTGGGCTGCAAAGAGGAGGAGTCCAAACCCAGCACGGGAGACGCGGCGTGTGCCCCCGAGCAGGCCCCGCCCTCTGCCACCGACGTGGGCGGGGCCTCCTCGCCCGCAGAGGGCGAAGGGGCGGAGCATAACGGCGACTCGGCCGGCGGGTTCTGCACGGCTCAGGACCTGCCGGACATAATCCCCAAACAGGAGAGCGCGCACAGGGAGGACGTCCCGCGGGCGGACACGGACGCCGCGGCCGACACCAACGGGAAGCGGGAGGACCGGAGCGAGGAGAAGCAGGGCAGCCGCTCCAGGTCGCGGTCCCGGTCCCTTTCTAAGCCCGGGAGGGAAGCGTCGCGGCAAAGCCCCGCGAGGAAGAGCCGCAGCCGGTCACTGAGCGCCAAGCGCGAGTCCGCCAAACCCAGCGCCCGGGCCCGGTCCTCCTCCCGCCACAGGACCAGCCCAAAGAGGAAGCGCCGGTCCCGCTCCACCTCCAGGAAGAAGCGCCGCTCCAAGTCACGGTCACACACCAGGAATCGGAGGTCCAGGTCCCGGTCCGTGCGACGCAGGCAGAGCAGATCCAGGTCTGTAGTGCGTGTCCGTCGGTCCCGCTCGCGGTCCCTCTCCAGGCGGAAGAGGTCGCGGTCCCGGTCTCGCCGGCGCGCTCGGAGGACCAGGTCGCGCTCGATCCGGAGAGGCAGGCGGTCCCGGTCCCGGTCCCGCTCGCGCCACCGGCGCTCTCGGTCCCGGTCCTTCAGACGGCTTCGGCGGACCCGGTCTCGATCCGTTGTGATCCTCAGGAGGAACCGGCGGTCTCGATCGCCGCGGCGCAACCGATCGCGGTCCAGGTCTCTAAAGAGACGGCGGTCTAAGACCCCATCGCCACGACAATCAAGGCGGACCAAGTCCAGGTCGCCAGCAAGGAGGCGCCCGCGTTCCAAGTCTCGATCCCCAAGGCGGACTTCTAGGTCTCCCCATCGGAGCAAACGATCAAAGTCAAGGTCCCCAGGGAGACGTCATCGCTCAAAGTCCAAGTCCCCCAAACGCGGTGGTAAACGTTCAAAATCTCCCAAGAGGAACAAGCGTTCAATCTCGAGCTCCCCCCACAGGAACAAATCAAAGTCTAGATCTGTCTCGGGTGACAGGCAGTCGTGTGAAACGAGTCCCTCTCCTGCAAAAGGGGGAGACGGGGGCCCAAAGAGTGGTTCTCCCGACCGAGACCGCCAAGACACGGACCTCAGTATGGACCTGACCTCCCCTGACAAGCTGGGGAAAGAAGCTGGTGAGACGGGCCCTGAAGCTGTGAAGACCGAGGAGAAGTCCTCAGATCTGAACCCTGAAACGGGACCAGAGCAGGCTGCGGACCTCCCAGAACCAGAACCAGAACCAGAGGCAGTTTCCACCGGGGGCTGGAAGCCTGTGCCGTTTCTAGTGGACAGCAAGGCCAAGGCTGCCCCTGCACCCTCTAAAGCACCCGTCGACACCCAGGAGAGCAATTCTCCACCAATGCCCCCTGCTGAGAAGTGCTTTACCTGCGAGCTGCCTCCCACCAATCAGGCCTCGCCAGAGCACGCGGTACTTGACGCTGCCCCTGACGATAGCCAATCAAAACCTTGCGTCACCACCTCGAGATCTCGGTCTGTCTCCCCTGAGACTAAAGGAGAGGGGCATAGCCAGGAGGATCCCACGGAGGAGAACCCTGACATGCCCGCCATGTCACCGCAGGAGCATCGGAGGTCCAGGTCATCCTCTCCTGCCAAACACGATGGCAACCACTCCAGATCACCGTCGCCCTCCAAGCCTGCTGCTGAAGAGGAGCCTAAATCCCCATTAGTCAGCAAAAATGAGAAATCATCCAAGCAAAGGAGCTCCCCCTCTCCTGCTAAGAAGAAAAGCTCAAAGTCCAGATCACCCTCCCGGAGGAAGAAGTCCCGGTCCCGGTCACCCGCACGCAGAAAGCGCTCGCCTTCCAACTCGTCCTCTCCACGAAAACGGTCCCCGTCCAAATCCACCACTCGAAGGAAGAAGTCCAAGTCAAAGTCTCCGGCGAGGAAGAGGAAATCCAGGTCTCCCTCTCGCAGCCGGAAGAGAAAATCCAAATCTAGGTCTCCCGTGAGGAGGCGGAGGTCCAGGTCCAAATCCGCAGCAAGGAAGCGGAAGTCACGTTCAAAGTCCAGAACCAGGAACAAGCGCTCGAAGTCCAGATCCCCCAGGAGGAAGCGCTCCAAGTCCAGGTCACCAGCGAGGAAGAAGCGCTCCAAGTCCCGGTCACCGGTGCGCAGGAGGAGGTCCAAATCGGCGGACAAGAGCAAGCGGTCGAAATCCCGCTCTCCGGCCCGTAAGAGGCGGTCGCGGTCCCGCTCCAGGGTCCGGCGCTCCCGCTCCAGGCGCTCCCGCTCCAGCTCCCGCCGGCGGAGGAGCGGGTTCCCGCTGGACCGCCGCGACCGATGGAGGCGCACCCCGAGCCACTCCCCCATCCTCATCCTGCGCAAGAGAAGGTCCACCTCCAGAACCCGGCGCAGCACCAGCAAGACCCCACCCCGCCTCACCGAACTGGGTAAGTGTGTGTACCCCACCCCTGTTCCGCCCTTCACCTCCCCTTCATCACATTTTTAGACATCATTTCTGCAAGTTTCCTGTTGAAAGAAGAAACGTCTTATCCTGCCCTTTGTGTCAACAGAGAGACACACATTTGAATTGATGTTTTTGCATAAACAATATATGCACACTCAAATTCACTCAACTCCTTCTGTTGCTTCATTTATGGCTACAGTGCAATAGCAGTGACCCTCTCTGTACTGGTCCCTTGGTGCAGTATTGACCCTCTGCAGTACTGACCCTGTGTACCACCCTGTCTGTGATCTCCCTCAGTACTGACGCTGTGCTCTTTCTCAGATAAGGACCAGCTGCTGGAGATCGCCAAGGCCAACGCGGCCGCCATGTGCGCCAAGGCTGGTGTGCCCATCCCCGAGAGCCTGCGGCCCAAAGCCATCCTGCAGCTGCCTCTGCCCACCCCAGTGCCCACACCCCTGTCCTTACCCCTGCCCCTGCCCATGAACCTGCCCATGAACCTACCGCTGAACATGTCCAACATGCCCAACATGAATATGCCCAACATGAACATGCCTAATATGAATATGCCCAACATGAATATGCCCAATATGAACATGCCCAATATGAATATGCCCAACATGAACATGCCCAACATGAGTATGAGCGCTGCCGTAGCAACCATGACCGCCGCCCTGTCCACCATGAGCGCCCTGTCGGCCATGCCCAACCTGCCCGCCCTGCCCACCATCACCAACAAGCCCCCGCCCATGGCCATGCCCAACACCGCCAACATCGAGGAGGTGAAGAGGAAGGTCACGCAGAAGGCCAACAGCATCAGCATCAAGGAGCTCACGGAGGTGAGGGAGGGCGGGCGGGCAGACTTTACAGGAGGCTCTTCAGAGTGCATGTGGAGAGGCCGGATGCTTTCTTACCGCAGGGGAATGCCATGTACCCCTGCAGAGCTGCAGACTTGTGTAGCCCTGCAGAACTGGAGTGTGTGTGTAGATCTTCAGTAAATCTGTGGTTCTATGTTCTGTTGGTCTTCAGAAGTAGAGCATGTGTGGATCTGCAGGCCATGAGCGCACGTAGGTCTGCACTGCTGGCATTGCTGGAGTGTTGTTCTGTAAGGCAGTGTTATGTGTGGGGTGTGAAGGTTATCTAATGTGGTTTTAAAGGTTATTGGTTGTGGGGCAGTAAGCGCAGGTGGTGCGTCGTCGTGCTGTGGTGAGTAACACCGTTTTGTGCGTTTCCTCACTGCAGAAGTGTAAGAAGATCGCAGAGAGCAAGGAGGAGATGGCCATCGCCCAACCGCACGTCTCTGACGACGAGGACGAGAGACCCCCCAAGGGCAACTCCTTCAGTCTCAGCGTGAGTCTCCTAGTGCCTCTGAGAACAGGCACCTGGCTCGTTGTTTTTACAGTTTGAGAGCGGAAGCTTCTGAAACGTCGCCCTTAATGTATCCCACTCTGTTTCCGCAGTAACCCTGCCGCCCGCCCCCCTGCCCTCCCGCCCTCCTGGCCCCTTGGCGAGACCGGAGGCCTCTGGTGCCCCCGGTGTCGTCAGGGTCCCGACACCACCAGACGGATTGGACAGGCCCAACGGGGTCCCTGTGGACACCTGGACAGACTGATGGACAGACGGATGGACAGGAAGGGGGAGACAGCAGAGAGGGGTTTTTACCTGATGCCCCTCCCCCACTAGACCGGTCCCGCATCCACACTCAAAGCTGGGCCTCCCTTCTCTAGCGCCCCCTCTCTGTGCGGAGGTTAAACTGCACAGAGCCGGAGGGCTCACCCGTACTCTGCCCCAGGGGGCGAGTGGACACGCCCTGTCCCAGCGGCTGGGTTAATTATTGATTATTGATTACTGATTAGGGTGCGGAATGTCCGTAATCAAGCCTTTGAAGCGAGGTGAGGGGTGCGAGGTTCCCGGTTGAGCCTGGGGAATGGGACCTCTGCCCCCCCCTCTCCAAAGAGACTTCACTCACAGGGCAGCAGACTCATGAAAGGATTTTACATGATTTTTTTTTTTTTTTTTTTTTTTTTGAAGGACTGAATCTTAGCTGTTGGCCCTTTCTTTTCCATGTTGAATTTCTTGCTTTTGTTTTTATTCTTTCTGTTTTCAAATATATGGGGTTGAGTTGAATGCTCATGACCGATGTGCTCCTGGTGCCCGGCGGGTTGCGATCTTGCGGCGTTCCCAGAATGCAACGCTGCGTGCTTCACCGCGTCGCGCCTGCCAGGGGGCCACGGAGTGGCTTACCTGTGCGGAAACGTTTCCGTGAGGACACTGGCCCCCCGGGCGACGCCCTTGGGCGCGGTCCTGGTTTAGAATGGTTAAAGTTGAGCTGTGATTTAAGCCCTGATTACCTTGCAGCGTTTCCCGTGAGCACAGCCCCTGGTTAGCGTGTATTTTATCATTTAAAACCTCCAAACTTTAAACCTGGGTGAAGAGGACTTTTCTGAAGTCAGTGTAATTGTCCTGTAGTATACGAACCACAATGGAACAGCTGCCCGCTTGTTTTTAAGGGGAGGGGAAAAAAAGATGAAAAAGAAGCTGATGCATTGTTTGAGGGGGGGGAAAGCAAAGTTGTTTTTTGAGGTTTTTGACATCTTTACTGTATTGTGTAACGTTTTGGGTGTTTATTTTCTGTGCGATAGAGTTTCTCCTGCGTTGGATCTGACAGTAACTCTGCTCAGACACCCACACTGTCACCCGCTGTGGGGAAGGGGGTGGTGCAGGGAGGAGGGGGGGCTTGTGGGGGGGGGAGCTTTGCTGCCCCCTTTTGGTTTTGATTCCAGACACGTCACCAATTCAGAATAGGCCTTAAATCTAAATACATGCGCGCACACGCATACCTGTATCTCTCTCACACACACGCACACACACACATCCGCACACGCGCCCACACACATACCTGTATCTCTCACACACACACACACACACACACACACACACACACACACACCCCAGTCTTTCCCTTGCACAACACACACACATTTGTATCTCTCACACTAACGCACACACATGCGCGCGCCAGTGTCGCACACTTGCACATTTCTCCATTCGCAGATAAGAAACCGTTAGCTTAGATGCAAGTACTTTATTGCCTCTGAAAGTATTTCCCATTCTGAATATAAAACATGAATGAGAGGAGTGGGCGGAGCTTAGTGTGTGTGCTGTCCTTAGAGTGGGCGGAGCTTGGTGTGTGTGCACTCTTTAGAGGAGTGGGCGGGTCTTAGTGTGTGTGTGCTATCCTTAGAGAAGTGGGTGGAGATTAATTTGGGCTCTATCCTTAAAGAAGTGGGTGCATCTTGGTGTCATTCTGAGATGGGACGGTGGAGCCTATTGGTTTGTATTTAAGTGGGTAGAGCTTAATAGGTCATCCTGAGACGGTGGGGTAGTCTCCGTTTCCTTGGCGATCGTGTGTGTGTGTGTGTGTGTGTGTGTGTGTGTGCGTGTGTGTGCGTGTGTGTTGGATGGAGTCTGAGCTCATGCAGTGGTGGATGCTGGCTGGTTTCAACCACAACCTTACCGTACAGACAGGTGTGATGCAGGGGGTAGATGTAGAAATACTAGGTTGGACGCGCCTGTAGGGAGAGCAGCCGTACTGCACAGGGCTGTGTGAGGTACGTCACGGGCCTCCAGGGCGTGGCCATGCAGGGGTACGCATGTCCGTCTGATCTAGTAATTCTGCATCTGTGACATAGAACTCCACATTCCCATAGACTCTCCCTCTTCTGATGTAACAACCACATTTGGCTTAATTGTCTTTTTTATATGAAATGGCATTTTAGATTTTTTTTTTTTTTTTAGTTCGTAGGATGTTTTTGTTTGCTTTGTACATAATGCAATGTTGATTATTAAAGAAATCTCCTAAAATGATTAATTCTTTTCTTTTGAATCTTTGCAATATTTTAGTGACCTCTGTAACATTGAGTAGCTGGTCTAAAACATCCGAGAGTTGAGTCATGTCTGGTCTGACTGTAAGAAAGGAAAGCAGGCCTGTGTGCTGGTGAGCAGTATTCCTGCTGAGTTACTCGTCTGTGGGGATGGAACGTCCTCTCTTTCTCCTCTTTTTCTCCTCCCTCTCTTTCTCCCTCAGCCCCTCACACGGGGCCCTGGCTTCCTCGCTGAACTTCTCCAGATCTGTCACAGGACGTTTATGACTTGCCTCTTCTGTTCCTTACTCTCCACCTGCCCAGCTCCCCAGTGCGCAGCATCTCACGCTCATGCATTTGAAGATGCAACACATGCCGTTCTTTTATTTGACCACTAGAGGGCAGAAAGGACACTGCGATTCTCAGTTTCCAGGACCTCTGTGAAAACAGGCCAGTGTGAGCTGGTTTAAGCTCGTTTGGGGCTGCTCCTCTGGGGTCATGGGGGTCGTACTGATTCGGGCTCGTTTTGGGGTGCTCCTCTGGGGTCATGGGGTCATACTGATTTGGGCTTGTTTGGGGGGTGCTACTCTGGGGTCATGGGGTCATACTGATCGGGCTGTTTGGGGTGCTACTCTGGTGTCAGTGGTGTCAACTGTTTGGCTCGTTTGGGGCTGCTCCTCTGGGATCATGGGGTCATACTGATTCGGGCTTGTTTGGGGGTGCTACTCTGGGGTCATGGGGTCATACTGATTCGGGCTTGTTTGGGGGTGCTCCTCTGGGGTCATGGGGTCATACTGATTCGGGCTTGTTTGGGGGTGCTCCTCTGGGATCATGGGGTCATACTGATTCAGGCTCGTTTGGGGGTGCTCCTCCGGGGTCACGGGTGGGACAGTGGGAGACAGGAGAGTCATGGCTTCTGGTGGAAAGTGGGGGGGTTAGAGTTTGGGGCGCCTTGCTGGTACTCAGCTTTTTCGTTCATCTACTTCAGCCCAACAAGAAATCTGTCGCATTAAGAGGTTTAGATCTGTATCAGGTACTTAGAGTCAGTGATAAAGGACGTACACCAGGCGTGAACAACCTCCACTAGCAGCTTCACTGAAAGACCGTTGACAGCCTCGTCAGCCAGCGTCACCATGCAAACAATGCTTCCCTTTGATCTGCTGCTACAGGTGACCTACTGAAGGTCACACACGCCTGAGCACCTCAAAAGAGTGGAGCTGAGTGGCACGGAGCGATGGAGAGAGAGAGAGAGAAAAGGGTCGCCTTTCCTCTTCAGCTCCTAAAAGGACCCTTGGCTGTGATCGTCTCAAACAGCGTGACCCCCAGAGTTTGAGTCAGCCTCTACTAGAGCTCACTAGAGTCAGCCTCTACTAGAGCTCACTAGAGTCAGCCTCTACTAGAGCTCACTAGAGTCAGAGTCTCTCTCTGCCCTTTTTGCCCCTATTTGGGGCAGTTTGGCCCCGTTTAGCTCAGTGTGGCCCTGTTTATACCCTGATTAACTCAATATGGCTTTAACCCTGAGGGGCTTCTGTGATTGGCAGGATTCTGTTGTCATGGTAACAAGTACGAGTCCAGGTATGAAACAAAGATTGCATTTACACCATAAGAATAAACACTCAAGCAGTTCTGAGTCTCTGGACAAGCTGCTAAATGGTCCTTCTGAGTTTTCTGTCTGCGAATGTAGCTCCTGATTGGTCCTTCTCTGTTTGCTCTCCATGGAGGCAACTGCTGATTGGTCGCCTTGTGTTTGCGCTTACATGGATGTGACCTTCACGGACCATTCTAAAGGCACAAGGAAGCAGAGGTCCCTCACAGACCTGCTACGTTACCCGAGACCTGCGTCTCCGTCTCCATCTCTCTGTCCGTCTTCATCCTGAGGCTGCTCCCCGAGGGACTCGAACCCGGCTCCTGCCCATCCCTCCTGACTCTGCTCCAGGTGTGACGCCATGGCAGCCCTGAAGGAAAAGAGGACCTGCGGCCAGCGATGTCAGGACTTCGGCCGCTTCGTGTGGAACCCCGATGACCAGACCTTCATGGGGAGAACTCCGGAGAAGTGGGGTACGTGTGTGTGTGTGTGTGTGGATATGCGTGGTGTGTGGTGGTATGTGTGTGGGGTAGTATGTTGTAGTGTTGTGGGTGCAGTGTGTGTGTGTATGTGTGGGGTCGTCCTGTGGTGGTATGTGGTGGTGTGTGCATGTAATATGTTGTGTGGCTGTGGTGTTTTAGTGTAGTGTGTGTGCGTGTGTGTGTATCTGTGGTGTGGGTGTGCTGCATGTATGAATGTGTTTGGTTGTGTTGTGTGGCATTATATGTTATGTGTGTGTGTGTTTTTTTTTTTAAAGAGTCTATCACAGATGAAGTGAGATGCATCATATACAAAATGCACAGCACAAAGACACAGTCAGATAAAACTAAGTTTTCTGTGTTATACACAGTAATGTACAATATAGCAGCATCCTCTATGATGGACTGGGTTTAACAGTCAGCATGCTGTATACGGCACCTAGGGCTGCGGGTTCGAATCCTGAGGCAGTGTGAACAGTTGACAAGCTGCAGCGCTGCACCTGACAGCGCTGTAAGTCACCTTGGTTCACAACGGCACGTGAGCATCTGTATCTGAACGTGTACATTTAGTCTTTCAAACGCCAAACACTACAGACTGATTCGGTTTCAGAACAAATGCACTCAGCTGTGTCCTTGTTGTGTGTAAGCGTCAGTGGGAGCCACGTTATCAGAGTTTATGACGCTTCTGCGTGTGGACTGAAGATAACAGGAGCGATAAGGCAGTTCTGATTCTGCAGCCCAGGCTTTGAAGGACACCTTGAACATGAACTCCTATAAGGACCCACTCACCTGGGTTTTTTGGACTTAGCATCTTCAGAGTCAACCAAAGTCAAAACGACAGTCTTAATTGAATAAACGTGCTTTATTTTGTATGAGTGCTCCAGTGTCTATGCTGGGTACTCTCTCTAACGGGTATATATGTTTGTTATATGCACTGTCCGATACTGAGAGCACCTTCTCTCTTTCATGGGCTTCGACTGTTGTGCACGAGAATGTCTATTTTGTAGCACATAGTCCAGTTTGACAGAGAGTGCAGTACGTGTAACTTCGAGTCTATGAGGTATTCATTTATCTATGTTGGTGTTCAGATAAAGGGCCCAGTTTTAGATGAAGATTAGCGAGTGCTACTGTTTTCACTCAACCAACGAGTGATGTTCATTTGAGTTATATTGTTGGGGGTTTTCACACCACAGCAGGCTATACCCCTGGAGTTTGAGCTGTTAGTGCTGTTTCACAGTTCTTCTCTCTTGCAGTGTACATCAGTCTTAATGCTGTTTCACAGTTCTTCTCTCCTGCAGTGTACATCAGTCTTAGTGCTGTTTCACAGTTCTTCTCTCCTGCAGTGTACATCAGTCTTAGTGCTGTTTCACAGTTCTTCTCTCCTGCAGTGTACATCAGTCTTAGTGCTGTTTCACAGTTCTTCTCTCCTGCAGTGTACATCAGTCTTAGTGCTGTTTCACAGTTCTTCTCTCTTGCAGTGTACATCAGTCTTAGTGCTGTTTCACAGTTCTTCTCTCTTGCAGTGTACATCAGTCTTAATGCTTTTTCTCTGTTCTCCCCTGCAGTGTACATCAGTCTGTACTACGTGGCATTCTATGTGGTGATGACGTGTCTCTTCTCCTTGGCCATCTACGTGATGATGTACACGCTCTCTCCCTACGCTCCGGACTATCAGGACCGGTTATCATCGCCAGGTAACCAGCGTCCTACTCATTGTTGTATATATTATCCATCCTCTATCTATCTCCGCTTAGCCTGGTCAGGGTTGTGGGGGGTGCTAAAGCCTATCCCAGCATGCATTGGGTGTGAGGCAGGCATACTCCCTGGACAGATCTATTATTATTATTATTATCATAAAAAATACCCATAAAACAAGAACCATTTTTAATAATCCATGGAATTAGACATATCTAGGTGCTATATCCCCACAAACCTTCCTCTCTGTCTCCTCCCTCCCTCTCCTCTAATATCCTCCTCTCGGGTGTGGGCAGACATATGAGAGGTCATGTGAGATCACCTTCAACATGTCAGACAAGAAGAGCTGGAGCAAAATGTCCAAATGTTTGGAGCAATTCCTGAGGCGTGAGTGAAGAAAATGGTCACATGCACAGAGGCAGCCAATCGCAGCAGTGCCTCTGTGCAGGCAGCCAATCGCAGAAGGGTTTCCACAGAAGGGCAATCACAGCAGTTTTATTTCTGATTCAAATATTTTTTTTAAAAGCATTGAATTCACTAGATCAGATTAAGTGACATAAATGTCTCTCTTTGTACCTTTCTGACCAATGTCTTCCTCTATCTTTTTTTTTTTTTTTCTTACTTCCTGTCCCTCCTTCCACAGCCTATAATGCGACCAAGCAGGAGCACTGTAACAGCCACCCCTGCACCCAGGGCAAATACTTCTTCCAGCACGAGTACTCCGCTCCACACCACACAAAATGGTCTTGTGCGTTCACCCAGGACATGCTGGGAAACTGCTCGGGCCTCGAGGACAAAACCTTCGGCTACTCGGACGGAAACCCCTGCGTGATCATAAAGATGAACAGAGTACGTCAACTAATGACAAACCAAAATGGCGAACCAAAACCAAATAAGAAACACACACACACACACACACATACACGCACACACACATAGCTCAGAGTGTTACACAGCTAGATTTGTGAAGGTTTTGGAATTAAGCGTGCAGGAATGAAAGCAGCACATTGCCACCTGTCAGACGCAGATGAGTGGTGTTCATTCATATCCGAGGACTAACGGCTGCCATGTGGCTTTCTCTACAGGTCATTAACTTTTTGCCCGGAAATGGGACAGGAATGGCCCCATACGTCAACTGCACTGTCCTGGTGAGTGAGTGATAAAATGACTTCCTTTGTCAACTGCGCCATTTTGGCTCCTGGGAGGGATGGAACAGTGCAGCTAATTTTTCGCCTCAGAAAACTGTGGCTAAACGAGCTGCAGACAGAACTAATCAATCTGAAATTCCATGGACTGGCATGGCTTGGTAAACTAGTTTGATTAAAAAAAAAATAATAATAATAAAATGTGTGTGTATGTCTAAACAGGAAGGAAACGAGAATGTGAAACACATGGATTATTTCCCTACGAACGGCACCTTTGACCTCTCCTACTTCCCCTACTACGGCAGGAAGGCCCAGGTAAGCACAGATCATCCACACCTGTTACATGTCCAGGTACGCACCTGTTCCTTCAGTCCACGCACACCTGGCCGACATGCTCAATCCACTTACTCTACACCCATTCTCCATTCAGGGCCAGCTCCACAGTAATCATGTTCAACGCTCAGACCCTTTGCAGGTGGGAAAGTAGCCCGCAGGAGAACCCAAGCCCATCAATTCCTGTCATGTTTCTGTTCTGTATTGGAAAAAAAAAATTTAATGCAGCGTTTTTTTATTAGCTTTTGCTAAAAAGCAAGTATTGCTATGCAGGTGTCAGTTACTCATTATAAGATTTGCCAAGCTAATATCTTTTACTTGCACCAGTGTGTCTGTACTGCAGCAGTGTGTCAGTACTGCACCAGTGCATCAGTACTGCAGCAGTGTGTCTGTACTGCACCAGTGTGCCAGTACTGCACCAGTGTATCTGTACTGCAGCAATGTGTCTGTACTGCAGCAGTGTGTCTGTATTACAGCAGTGCGTCTACTGCAGTAGTGTATCAGTACTGCAGCAGTGTGTCTGTACTGCAGCAGTGTGTCTATACTGCAGCAGTGTGTCTGTACTGCAGCAGTGTGTCTATACTGCAGCAGTGTGTCAGTACTGCAGCAGTGTGTCTGTACTGCAGCAGTGTGTCTATACTGCAGCAGTGTCAGTACTGCAGCAGTGTGTCAGTACTGCAGCAGTGTGTCTGTATTACAGCAGTGCGTCTATTGCAGCAGTGTATCAGTACTGCACCAGTGCGTCAGTACTGCAGCAGTGTGTCTATTGCAGCAGTGTGTCTGTACTGCAGCAATGTGTCAGTACTGCAGCAGTGTGTCTGCATTACAGCAGTGCGTCTACTGCAGTAGTGTATCAGTACTGCACCAGTGCGTCAGTACTGCAGCAGTGTGTCAGTACTGCAGCAGTGTGTCTGTACTGCAGCAGTGTGTCTTTACTGATCTCACCCTCTCTTGCAGCCCACCTACGTGAACCCCCTGGTGGCTGTGAAGTTCTACATGGTGCAGAAACGGAAGGCCAAGATTCAGTGCAGAGTGGTGGCCGACAACATCGCCTACCAGAACATCCACGACCCGTACGAGGGCAAAGTGATGTTTTATCTCACGGTGCTGTAAGATTTCCAACGTAGCCCAGCAGAACCAGAACCACCAGGGCAGTAATGTGGGCCTCTCGGTTTGGAGAAGATTAGGATTAGTTAGCGGGTCAACAGGCGGTGGTGTTGACCAGGTCCCACTCCTGTAGGGTTTATATTCACATTATAAGGCCCAACGCAGCACTGTTGCCCGGTCTGTATAATACTCTAAATGTTGCTTTGCAGTGTGGCCATGTAGTCTTAACAGTGTGTACATGAAACGTTTTATCTATGGTGTGTTTAGACAGATCAAACCCAACAGCAATTTTGTGATTATTTTTATTATTATTTTATTTTTTTGTTTTATTTTTGTCTGTGGGAGTTTTTGGCAATAATATTAAAATAGGAGTTAACATTACTTGAAAGGCCTTGTTCTTACTCTGCTCAGGGTAAGGGTGCATGTCACTTCAACCACTAACACCTGCAGTTTCACCACCTGACAGGAAGAGGGCGCTGCAATTACAAACACACATAGCAGTCATACATGCTCAATATCACCTTTAAACCTCAACTAGTCTGCACACATACACACACACCTATACACAATTTATCTTTCTTCCTTTTCTTCTTTCTTATCCTCTATCTCTCTCCCTCCCCACACACACGTACTACAGAGGGTGAAAATGTTGCCTGTAGGTGTCTAATAGGGTAAAAGTGTTGTGGCCTCTATGTGTCTAAAAGTATGAGAGAGAAGCATCCCTGTCAGCTGAACTGTGTAATATACCATGGAGACTCCAGGTGCCACATACATGACAGTTCCTGTTACTGTCACCAGGGGGCTCTGTGGAGCCAGCTTCCTCCCTCACCTGCTTAAATGGGGGTTCAAGAAGGAGTAGCTGTGACTACCCTCCCCTCCCTCCCCTCCCCATAGGGGTACAAGTGACTCTACCTCTACAGGTGTTCAGGTGTACAGGACACACCTGTGTTGTCTCTTGGAGGCAGGTATGTCCTCTCAGGATTGGACACGGATGTATTTTTACAGTATCTATAGAGAGAAACTATATGTGCCTACATCATACATGTCACACCTATACATGTTTATATATGTATGTAGGAATGTGTGTAAATGATACTCAGAAAGAGGAAAGCATTCAAGGTATAAAATAAACCTGTGGGTTTATTGATGTTACCATCAGCTTTTAAGTCGTTTTTAATTGAACCAGTGGTCTCATAAAGGACTGGACACACACTAGAATGGCAATGATCCGGAGAGTTCCTGCAGAAGTTAGCCAGTTTATTTCCTGTTTGTGTGTAAAATTCTGACAGTGTGCAAGTGTTCCTTCCGTCATCCAATTCAGCGAGATCGTCTCCTGAGCACATGGCAAACCGGCGTACATGTTTACACCTGCATCTGCTCGAGGCCCACGTCCGGCTGGGGGAGGGGCTGGGAGCGGGGCTGAGGGGTGCTCATGGTCTCGTGCAGCCAGGGCAGGAAGTGGTCGACGCGGGTGAAGATGCCGTAGTACCCGGGTGTTTGGCAGCCGCGGCCCCAGCCCACCAGGCCGGTGAGGAAGGCGGTGCCGCGGTACTGCGTGACCAGCGGGCTGCCGTCGTCCCCCCGGCAGGCGGGCTGCAGGCCGTGCAGGTAGCCCGCGCAGAACATGCTCTGCGTCAGGTTCACGCCGCTCTTCGGCCCGCACTCCGCCGCGGGCACCAGCGGCACCTCCAGCCGCCGCAGCACGGGCGAGACCGGGCGGGCGGGGCCGGGGGGCGGGGCGTTCCCCCCCGCGGTCAGCCCGCCCCAGCCGCTGAGCGTGGAGAGGCGCGCGGCGGAGAGCTCGCGCAGGGAGAACTCGCGCTCCGGCAGGCACACGGGCGCCGCCATCGCCGAGAACGCCACGGGCTCCCGCAGCCGCACCAGCGCGATGTCGCTGTCGCCCGACGCCGCGTCGTACCGCTCGTGAGCGATCGCCTGGGCAACGGAACTCCGCTGCTCCGAGTCCTCCGGCACGCTCAGGTCGTGCTCCCCTGCAACGGATCAGCACAGCTCTCAGGAACAGACACACCTACTTACACACCCCCACATACTATACACACCCACATACTATACACTCCCACATACTATACATGCACACTCACATACTATACACACCCCCACATACACCCCCACATACTATACACACACCCCCACATACTATACACACCCACATACTATACATACACCCACATACTATACACACCCCCACATACTATACATACACCCCACATACTATACATACACACTCACACATACTATACACCCCCACATACTATACACACACCCCCACATACTATACACACCCACATACTATACACACACACACATACTATACATACACACTCACACATACACACCCACATACTATACACACATCCACATACTATACACACCCCCACATACTATACACACCCCCACGTACTATACACCCCCACATACTATACACACACACATACTATACACACACACATACTATACATACACACATACTATACACACACTCACATACTATACATGCACACTCACATACTATACATGCACACTCACATACTATACAGGCACACTCACATACTATACATGCACACTCACATACTATACACCCACATACTATACACACACACTCACATACTATACACACACCCCCACATACTATACACACACACATACTATACACACACCCACATACTATACACACATCCACATACTATACATGCACACTCACATACTATACATGCACACTCACATACTATACACCCACATACTATACACACACACTCACATACTATACACACACACCCACATACTATACACACCCCCACATACTATACACACACACATACTATACACACCCCCGCATACTATACACACCCACATACTATACACACACACTCACATACTATACACACACCCCCACATACTATACACACACACACATACTATACACACCCCCGCATACTATACACACCCACATACTATACACACACTATACACACATACTATACACACACCCCACATACTATACACACCCCCGCATACTATACACACCCACATACTATACACACACACATACTATACACACACTATACACACATACTATACACACACCCCACATACTATACACACACACACATACTATACACACACACACATACTATACATACACCCACATACTATACACACACACTCACATACTATACACACACCCCCACATACTATACACACACACACATACTATACACACCCACATACTATACACACACTATACACACATACTATACACACCCACATACTATACATACACACACCCATACTATACACACACATACTATACACACACACACATACACACACTAACACACATACTATACACACACCCCACATACTATACACACACACACATACTATACATACACACACATACTATACATACACACTCACACATACTCACACACACACACACACACACACATACTATACACACACACTCACACATACACACCCACATACTATGCACACATTCACACATACACACCAACATACTATACACACACTCACACATACACACACACACACACACACACACTCGTACACACACACTGTACCTGCAACCACTTTGAAGTCAGTAATGTCTCTGTTGTGCACACAATGGGCAGCAGTGATGACCCAGTCAGGCCGAACTATCACCCCTCCGCATAGGCTCTTGCCCTTGTGCTCCAAGAGAACCTGGAAAACAGCCCCACCCACACCACTGTTCAGAACGCTTTCCTGCTCCCTGTGTAACTACGCCTCCACCCACCCACCTCTCTGTAACCCAACACCCACTCTCCTCTCCCTGTAACTCTACACCCACTCTCCTCTCTCTGTAACTCTACACCCACTCTCCTCTCTCTGTAACTCTACACCCACTCTCCTCTCCCTGTAACTCTACACTCCCTCTCCTCTCTCTGTAACTCTACACCCACTCTCCCCTCTCTCTGTAACTCTATATCCACTCTCCTCTCTCTGTAACTCTACACCCACTCTCCTCTCTCTCTGTAACTCTACACCCACTCTCCTCTCTCTGTAACTCTACACCCACTCTCCCCTCTCTGTAACTCTACACCCACTCTCCCCTCTCTGTAACTCTACACCCCTCTCCTCTCTCTGTAACTCTACACCCACTCTCCCCTCTCTCTGTAACTCTATATCCACTCTCCTCTCTCTGTAACTCTACATCCACTCTCCTCTCTCTGTAACTCTACACCCACTCTCCTCTCTCTGTAACTCTATATCCACTCTCCTCTCTCTGTAACTCTATATCCACTCTCCTCTCTCTGTAACTCTACACCCCCTCTCCTCTCTCTGTAACTCTACACCCACTCTCCCCTCTCTCTGTAACTCTATACCCCCTCTCCTCTCTCTGTAACTCTACACCCACTCTCCCCTCTCTCTGTAACTCTATACCCACTCTCCCCTCTCTCTGTAACTCTATATCCACTCCCCCCTCTCTGTAACTCTATACCCACTCTCCTCTCTCTGGTTAAAGTGACGCTAGTGTGGAGTGGAGTGTACCTGCCAGGGACAGTGACCTCGGGGACATTGGTTTCCACCAACAATTCTGACGGTTGCTTGGGCTGTCTGATTCTCCACAGACAGCAGAGGGATCTTACCGCAGGGATACAGCACTGCAATGAGTGACAGAGAGGACAGTGAGAGACACAGAGAGCTGTGAGTGACAAGCAGGACTGTGAGAGACACAGACAGCTGTGAGAGACAGAGAGGACTGTGAGAGACACAGACAGCTGTGAGAGACAGAGAGGACTGTGAGAGACACAGAGAGCTGTGAGTGACATAGAGGTCTGTGAGAGACACAGACAGCTGTGAGAGACACAGACAGCTGTGAGTGACAGGCAGGACTGTGAGAGACACAGACAGCTGTGAGTGACAGAGAGGTCTGTGAAAGACACAGACAGCTGTGAGTGACGGGCAGGACTGTGAGAGACACAGACAGCTGTGAGTGACAGAGAGGTCTGTGAAAGACACAGACAGCTGTGAGTGACAGGCAGGACTGTGAGAGACACAGACAGCAGTGAGTGACGGGCAGGACTGTGAGAGACACAGGGCTGTGCCTGTGCTGACGTCCCTCCTTACCCTGAGGCACACAGTCCTTTCCGTTGTCCCCGAGCGCATAGCCCTCAGCACAGGCACACCTGCGCCGTGGCCCAGTGGCGTTGCAGAACTGCTCACACCCCCCGTTCCGGTACAGGCACTTCAGGGTGTCCTCAAACACTGTCAGCGAGAAGGGGGGGGGGGCACTAACTTACACCTGTCCTGTCAGACCATGTGCATCTGCAGCATGTGCATGTAAATGTGTGCATTGCACAGTGCCAAGGTACTGTCTAAAGTGCACAAGTGCATTGTGGACTGCTGGGTTTCAGTGCACTCAGTTGGGTTGCAGTCTCAGGTGTTGGGTTATAGTGTGAGGTGTTGGGCTGTAATGCACTCAGTTGGGTTGCAGTGTTATGTGTTGGCTTATAGTGTGAGGTGGTGGTTTGCAGTATTATGTGTTCAGTTATAGTGTGAGGTGTTGGGTTGTAGTGTTATGTGTTCAGTTATAGTGTGAGGTGTTGGGTTGTAGTGTTATATGTTGGGTTGTAGTGTGAGGTGTTAGGCTGTAATGCACTCCGTTAGGTTGCAGTCCCACCTTCTTGGCAGTACTTCCCCTCGAAGCCTTCTGGGCACTGGCACTGGTAGGAGTTCTCCATGTAAATACACGTCCCGTTGTTTTTACAGGGATTGTCCAGGCAGGGATCACGACCTGGGACAGAGATCAATAACAGAGACAAACACCCCCCCATTTCACGAGAAGGGCCAATGGAGAGGCTTGTGTCAGGCTCTCTAAGCAAGCAGAACACAGAATGCTAAATAAAATGAACAAAAATGCATGCACTGACAACATGAGGGTCTAATGGATAATTTCCTGTAATTCTCATAATTTTATACAACGTTCACCATTCTGCCCTCGATAAACTCAACACAGCACGTTGTAAGCTACAAAATCCACAACTCTATATACTATATGCACTCAGAACAGGAAATATACATACGATTGTATGTCATCCAGAATTGCTTCTGCAAAAAAGAAAAACAAAGATGCCATCATAATCAGTTTATTAAATGATATATTATATCCTCTAAGATGGTGGATGGCAGCTTTGTCATCCAAATATGACATCCCCCCCCCCATCCAAATTACCAATTTCTATGTATTTTACACCCTAGTCCTGTATTGTTTGTATTGAGCTATAAATTATATCTATTTAACAATTCTTGTTTCTGTAGCAGCAAGTTGTCTTTGCTATTTTGTTGAAACGTGAATGCTATATCAAACTGAAAAATTATGAACTGAAATCAGTAATAATGTTTGTGGAGTAAACCTCCGCACCGTTTTGGCGTCGTCCTCAAACACCTCACGAGCCTCCTCGTAATCGCAGATTTCCTCGACGCACTCGCGCTCCAGGTTTCCCTGTTTCATCTCCTCGAGAAACCCCGAGTTCGCGCGCCTCGAGCGGTGCAGCAGCACGTGCGCGTCATCCTTCCTTATGAACACTACGGATCGGGTGAGAAAAAGCTATTGCTATTGATTCTTGAAATGTCATTTTCGCGTAAAATGTGTATTTATTTCACGTACAGTATTTATTTGCTTATTCGACAGATATCATGCACCACTCATTTGTTTTACCATACTTTGCTACGAAGCTCATTTTCGTGAGTGTCTGATTCTTTCATCCAAAAACAAAACTCAAAAGCGTTAACCCTGTTTAAGATAAACCCAAATGTTTAGACATCATCTGGTAAAAAATTAAAATAAATAAATAATTTTAATGCAATGATCGTATTAAACATACCTGAGGCAGATACGTAGGAAAATGCCAGAGTCACCAAGAGTAATGCCCGCAGCATCGTGACAGACTGAGTTTTGGTTTGAAATCCCTGCAGGTTCAGTGAGCGCTTTTCGTGTGCACGACCCATTGTGTACCGAGATCGATCTCTCTTTTTTGTTAGGTCACGCGCTTAACGCCGACGCTGTCGATTTCCCAGAAGTGCATGCCGTGAACAATGAACAAAACGAAAATGTAAACTTCCAGGATTTACACAATACATGATATGAAACACCCGATTCAACAGCGTATTATTAACGTATTAACTTAATATGTATTCATTAAAAACCTTGACCTGAAACAGCCTATTCGGTTTTGAAACTAGATGTTTAAACTAATGCTAAGGTCGTTGTTTTTTTAAGCCTGTGGGGTCCAAAGTTTGGCGATGGTAAACAGAGGAATCAATTAAGGTCGAAGCCGGTTGGAAGTATCCTTAGAGGTGAGTGCGCTGAAGTTGCGTGTGTATG